>NC_058084.1:2955858-3040254 GCF_014858855.1 Bufo gargarizans
CATATTTCCCACAGGGGCCACCATGAGCCCCTGGGGATCACCATGGGCAGACGTGTGCAGATGCTGGGCACATCTGCGCACATCGTCCCATGATGCTGTGGTTAATGTATGCACATATATACCATACATGCCCGCACGTGTTTGCAGGCATGCATGGATATATATGCATACGTCTCAACCCTTCCTCAACATATACATACTATACAAAAAATAATTTTTTTTAGTGGAGTAGGACTGTCGGGTAGGTGGTTTGAGGTTGGCAATGGTAGCCCCCCTGTCCTCTTTATTCTCTGAGCTAAAAATACAGTCCACAGGAAAGGATGCAGGTTGAAATTGTGGGTTGTATAAGGGTCTGAGGAGGAGGGTACCCGAGCATGTGTAGAGGTGGTGGGGAAAATAGTGGGACGGAGAAGTAGAATAGAGACAGAAGGGAACACATGCCCGGGGGCTGGGAATGGGAAGGTTGTCGGTAATGGTCACTGGTGTGGGATGGGGTTGTGGGGGCCGTGGCCAATTTCTGTGACACATTCTCTAAGCATGATGTGAAGGACTTTGATGCAATTGCCTATATGCTTCAGTTTAATTCTCTCCCTGCTATTTTAAGGTCTATATTGTTTGGTTCCAAATGTCAAGAATGAATGTATTCAGGTACCGAACAGGGAGGCTGAAATTATGTTTGTATGTGGGATGGAAAGTACTTTTCTGAAAGTGTTAAAAGTTGTAAATGTTCTGGCCAGCAGACAATTGAGCTGTGTGTATTCTGAAAGTGTTAAAAGTTGTAAATGTTCTGGCCAGCAGACCATTGAGCCGTGTGTATTGTTACCACTCAATTATCTAGCCGGGCCCAGAGGAGGAGTTTTATGCTGCATAAATTGTGAGTTCTGTGCGCCAGTAAAGTTAGTCTCGTGGTTCCAGCATTAAGTTGACTCATGTGTGGATTACTCGGCGATTCCAGGGATATTCCTACTCGTGGAATATTGGGTGACTTTCTTTCATGGGAAGAAGGGAATGCTTGACGGGGATATTTTCTTCTACCGTCACAACTGGTTGGCAGCAGCAGGATTTTCCCTTCTACTTTCCTTTACACCAGGATTCCAAGCAGACACTGGGAACAGTGAATGGAAGGCTGGTACACCCTGCTTAAAAGAAATACACTGAAAGAACTACTGGAAGTCCGTGGAAGGATTGCTAGCAACAAAACCAAGCGGGTCATTATAGCAGAATTAATGGAGCTAGACCAGGAGAACTTGGTTGCAGCAACGCCAGCAGTACAAGAGATGGGGACACCAGTGATTCAGGAGGAGGAATCACCAGCCAACAAGGCAATGAGAGAGAAGCTAGCATGGTTCGGTCCGAACCCAACGGCGGATGTGGTGCTGAAAGTGATGAACCTGTTAGCGGAGGAGGCTAAACAAATAAGAGACGCAGAGCTACAGTTAAAACTGGCAGCAGTCCAACAAGCAGCCGCACATTCTCCAAACAGTGAGTACAGTACAGCAGACACAAGGAAGATTCCGTTTAGCGCTTTTAAAGCTTTTGATGAAAAAGACTGTGAAATTGATAATTACCTGGCAGATTTTGAGCGACAATGTAACCTGCACCGAATAGATAGAGGAGAGTGGGTCGCAATATTGTCAGGCAAACTGTCAGGCAAAGCTTCTGATGCTTTCCGGACCGTGCCAGAGCAGGAGATCCATAGCTACGCCAGGGTTAAAGAAGTGCTCCTGGCTCGTTATGCAGTAACCCCGGAGTCCTACCGACAAAAGTTCAGGGACTCACGCAAAACCACGAAAGACTCTTACGTGGAATGGGCATGCCAGTTATCCCTGTCGGCCTCTAACTGGGTCAACAGCAGCCAGGCCACCACCGCAGAGGACATTTTGCAACTAATGCTCCTGGAACAATTTTACGAGCACATCCAGACGGATGTCAAAGACTGGGTGAGAGATCGCCGGCCCATGACTCTACCAGAGGCCGCTAAGTTGGCGGATGAATATGCGGATACTCGCAAGACGAACCCGGTCACACCACGGGTACAACCTCCACGACCAACGGTGCCCTCATACCCACCCGCCGCTAGATACCAACCTCCTAACAGACCGGTGACATCTAGCCCTCGCTATCCACGCCAGGAGGGCAATGAACAACGCTGCTTCCGGTGCAAACAGCTGGGTCACTACAAGCAGAATTGCCCCATGGACAACAACACCAGGTCAAATTGGTCTCGACCTGGGTACCGCCCCCCAGCAGCAGCCCATTGTGTAGACTCGGCTTGGGATCCCCAGGAACTGGGTCAGGAAGAACCATTGGGCACCCTTTACGAAGCCCTCATGGTACAATCTGTTATTACGGACAACAGGAAACACCATTGTCAGCTGGTCATGGTTAATGGAAAAACCGCCCGGGGATTAAGAGACAGTGGGGCAACCATCACGTTGGTACAAAGACACCTTATTAAGGCATCAGAGAAACCGGGGAAATCAATTGCTGTGAGAGTGGCAGGGGGGGCAGTATACCGTATCCCTACTGCACAGGTACACCTAGACTGGGGGGCGGGAGCTGGCATTGTTCATGTGGGCGTCATGAAAGACTTACCTTCTGAAGTCATCTTGGGCAACGACATTGGCCCCCTGACTTCGGCGTTCGCCTCTACCCCCGCTCAGGAGGCCCACGCAGTAACCACCAGAGCACAAAGTCGCGCTGCCGAGAGCCATCCACTTCCTACTGAGACCCAGGTAAGCCAACCCAACCTACCCTTGACTGTAGAACCCCTACCCTGGGACACCCCAGAGGACTTTGGGCGGGAGGTGACCGGAGACCCTTCCCTCAGAAAGTATCGAGAGAAAGCCAGGAGGGGCCAAGGGGGATTAGAGAAGGAGCAATTTATCTGGGAGAACGGCCGCTTGTACAGGCTCACCGAGACCCGGGGTAATGCACCAGGGCCTAAGCAAAAACGCCAGCTGGTAGTTCCCCGGAAATACCGGCAGGAGTTATTGAGGATTGGGCACGACGTACCCTTGGCAGGCCATTTGGGAATACGCAAGACAGGGTATCGGGTAACTCAGAACTTTTTCTGGCCTGGGGTATCTGACGACGTCAGGGCGTATTGTCAAACGTGCGAGGTATGCCAACGTATAGGTAAAAAGGGAGACCACCCAAAGGCTAAACTAGTTTCCATGCCCATTATTGAAGAACCGTTCACAAGGGTAGCCGTGGACATTATAGGGCCCCTGGCCCAACCTAGCCGTTCCGGCAAGCGGTATATACTCACCATAGTAGACTACGCCACCCGTTACCCCGAAGCGGTAGCTCTCTCTAACATACAGGCTGAGACCGTAGCAGAGGCCCTAGTTAAAGTATTTTCCCGAGTAGGCTTTCCCAAGGAGGTTCTGTCCGACCAAGGTACCCAATTCACAGCCGAGGTAACCCAGCAGATATGGAAAACCTGTGGAGTTAAATCCCTGACTAGCTCCCCATACCATCCCCAGACTAACGGCCTGTGCGAGCGCTTCAACGGAACGCTAAAGCAAATGTTGAAGTCGTTCACGGGGGCATACAAGGATTGGGAGCGATTCCTGCCACACCTTCTCTTTGCCTACCGAGAGGTGCCGCAGGAATCGACCGGATTCTCACCCTTCGAACTTCTCTATGGGAGGCGGGTGAGGGGGCCCTTAGATCTCATCAAGGATCACTGGGAGGGGCAGACAGAGATTGAGGGGACCCCGGTTGTACCTTATGTCCTGGAGCTGAGGGACCGCATGGAGGAATTAGCCCAGACAGTGCGAGAGAACCTCCGGGCGGCCCAGCAGCGCCAGAAGGTATGGTATGACCGACGGGCTAGGCAGCGGAGCTTTCAGATAGGCCAAAAGGTCATGGTATTAAGACCGGTCCGAACAGACAAGCTCCAGGCCGCCTGGCAGGGCCCCTATAAAGTTATAGGACAGATATGCGACACGACCTACACGATAGCCAGCTGCGAGGATGAAGATGTGAAACGAACCTTTCACATCAACATGCTCAAGGCCTATCAGGAACGGGCAGAGGAGGTAGCCGCTATCTGTGCACCAGCAGGAGAAGACACAGAGACCCTACCCCTTCCCGACCTATTGGGCAGTAACGACGGGATGACCCAGATAAAGAAAGTCCAGCTAGGTGAACAGCTGGAGCCGCAAGAGCGGGCTCAAGCTGTCCGCTTACTAGAAACAAAACAGGCCACATTCTCTCAGGAGCCTGGATACACACTCCTAGCCATACACAAGGTAGAGACTCCAGGACAGGCACCCCTGAGACAGCCCCCTTACCGTATCCCCGAAGCAGTCCGGGAAGGGATGCGGAAGGAAATAGATGAGATGCTTCGGCTAGGCGTAATTGAGCCCTCAGAAAGTCCTTGGGCCTCGCCGGTAGTCTTAGTGCCAAAGAAGGATGGGACAACCCGCTTCTGTGTAGATTACCGGCGCCTCAACGACAAGACAGTTACGGACGCCTATCCGATGCCACGGATGGACGAGCTGCTTGACCGTATCTCTGCAGGGAAGTATCTGACCACAATAGACCTATGCAAGGGATATTGGCAGATTCCCCTAGCAGAAGATGCCATACCCAAGTCGGCCTTCATCACCCCGTTCGGCCTATACCAATTCCGGGTTATGCCGTTCGGGATGAAGAACGCCCCGGCCACCTTCCAACGGATGGTGGATCAGTTACTTGGGGGTCTCCAGAGCTTTGCATGCGCTTACCTGGATGACATCGCCATCCATAGCGATACTTGGGAGGCGCACCTAGAGCACATAGGGGTAGTATTAGATAGGATCAGGGGGGCCGGGCTGACCCTGAAACCCGACAAATGTCACTTGGGTATGGCGGAGGTACAATATTTGGGCCACCGAGTAGGATGTGGTAAGCAACGGCCGGAGCCGGCTAAGATCGAGGCCGTTGCCAATTGGCCCACTCCCCACACCAAGACACAAGTCATGGCTTTCTTAGGCACAGCCGGCTATTACAGACGCTTTGTACCCGACTATAGCGCCATGGCCAAACCCCTGACCGACTTGACCAAAAAGAAGCTACCCCGACAAGTCCTGTGGTCCCCGGAATGCGAGGTGGCTTTCCAAGCACTAAAGACTGCTCTGGTTAATGCTCCGGTGTTGGTTACCCCAGATCCTAACAAAAGATTTATTGTCCACACAGACGCTTCAATGTTTGGACTGGGGGCAGTACTGAGCCAGATCGGGGAGGATGGAGGTGAGCACCCGGTGGCATACCTGAGTCGGAAGCTGTTGCCAAGGGAAGTCAGCTATGCCACCATTGAAAAAGAGTGTTTGGCCTTGGTGTGGGCACTCAAAAAGCTCACACCTTACCTTTATGGCCGGGCGTTCACTCTCATCACCGATCACAACCCCTTGGTGTGGCTTAACCGGGTTTCAGGGGACAACGCCCGTTTGCTACGCTGGAGCTTGGCCTTACAGCCCTATGACTTTACGATTCATTATCGCCCAGGCAAGCAAAACGGGAATGCCGATGGATTGTCACGCCAAACGGATTTAACCTCGGACTAAAAGCTCTGAACCCGTCAACCCTACTGGACCAGGAAAGGTCCAACCGAGTTGCCGGAGCAGGGAGAAAAAGGGGGGCCATTGTGAAGGACTTTGATGCAATTGCCTATATGCTTCAGTTTAATTCTCTCCCTGCTATTTTAAGGTCTATATTGTTTGGTTCCAAATGTCAAGAATGAATGTATTCAGGTACCGAACAGGGAGGCTGAAATTATGTTTGTATGTGGGATGGAAAGTACTTTTCTGAAAGTGTTAAAAGTTGTAAATGTTCTGGCCAGCAGACAATTGAGCTGTGTGTATTCTGAAAGTGTTAAAAGTTGTAAATGTTCTGGCCAGCAGACAATTGAGCCGTGTGTATTCTGAAAGTGTTAAAAGTTGTAAATGTTCTGGCCAGCAGACCATTGAGCCGTGTGTATTGTTACCACTCCATTATCTAGCCGGGCCCAGAGGAGGAGTTTTATGCTGCATAAATTGTGAGTTCTGGGGGCCAGTAAAGTCAGTCTCGTGTTTCCAGCATTAAGTTGACTCATGTGTGGATTACTCGGCGATTCCAGGGATATTCCTACTCGTGGAATATTGGGTGACTTTCTTTCATGGGAAGAAGGGAATGCTTGACGGGGATATTTTCTACTACCGTCACACATGATATTAAACTCATGCAACTGCTCGGGCGTCATTGAGTCCACCAAATTGATTATGCTTACCCCATAATGGTAGTTAGGGCTGCATTGGATCGCCGACTCTGCTCCCTCCCAGCGGCGAATCAAGGCAGCACTAAACTCCTTCTGATATTCGTCCAAACCTTCTACAGTGTTGGAAACAACCTCTACACGGGCCACATAATCATTTTGCTTTGGCACACCGGATCTCTGCATGCTCAGCAGGGCTCTTAAATTTTGATGTCAACCTAAGAGCCTCTGTTGAGCAGAGGGATCCGGAAGGGGACCCGGATTCTCCCGAGCAGATGCATGAGGGACAGGAGGTCTGGCGTTGGCGATCCATTCATTTTCCGCATCAGGAGGTTGTTCAGTCTCCAGAGTGCTGCTCTTAGTTCTGTATGAAAAAAATGAAATAAAAATTTACCTTTAAAAACACCATCCATGTCCGATGCTACGTCTACATTACACCATAAGTTGGCTGTCCAAAACAGGGTAGCCAAACGCTCTGCTGTTACAGACAGTCCCTTAAATTACATTTCTTTTTACATTTCATTTACATTTCTTTAAAAAATATATATAATTTACCTTCTTTGTGCCATTGTGCGTCGTCGTAAACCAAGGCCGCTGTATATGTACTCCCTGAGGTTGCGCCGGACCCAATCGGGACTGAACCTCCTTCTTATAGTCCATCCTGAAGCCGTCCTGGATAGATCAGCAACGCGTTGTGTAACCTGTTTAAATGTTGGAAAAAAAAAACATAACATGATGTAAGGTTAAGAACAATATGAATGTTTAAAAAAAAAAATTGCTGTTCTTACAACATATCTTCTGAGACACCGCATTTAAATCCCCCCAGGTCTCAGAAAGGTCAGAACATATGTCCCTCTATGGCCGTGTAAGCGGTGTGTAGGAGATACGGTCACGGTGTAAGCAGTGTGTAGGAGATACGGTCACAGTGTAAGCGGTGTGTAGGAGATACGGTCACGGTGTAAGCAGTGTGTAGGAGATACGGTCACGGTGTAAGCAGTGTGTAGGAGATACAGTCGCAGTGTGTAGGAGATACGGTCACGGTGTAAGCAGTGTGTAGGAGATACGGTCACAGTGTAAGCGGTGTGTAGGAGATACGGTCACGGTGTAAGCAGTGTGTAGGAGATACAGTCGCAGTGTGTAGGAGATACGGTCACGGTGTAAGCAGTGTGTAGGAGATACGGTCACGGTGTAAGCAGTGTGTAGGAGATACGGTCACGGTGTAAGCAGTGTGTAGGAGATACGGTCACAGTGTAAGCAGTGTGTAGGAGATACGGTCACGGTGTAAGCAGTGTGTAGGAGATACGGTCACAGTGTAAGCGGTGTGTAGGAGATACGGTCACGGTGTAAGCAGTGTGTAGGAGATACGGTCACAGTGTAAGCAGTGTGTAGGAGATACGGTCACGGTGTAAGCAGTGTGTAGGAGATACGGTCACGGTGTAAGCGGTGTGTAGGAGATACGGTCACAGTGTAAGCGGTGTGTAGGAGATACGGTCACGGTGTAAGCAGTGTGTAGGAGATACGGTCACAGTGTAAGCAGTGTGTAGGAGATACGGTCACGGTGTAAGCGGTGTGTAGGACATACGGTCACAGTGTAAGCAGTGTGTAGGAGATACGGTCACGGTGTAAGCAGTGTGTAGGAGATACGGTCACGGTGTAAGCAGTGTGTAGGAGATACGGTCACAGTGTAAGCAGTGTGTAGGAGATACGGTCACGGTGTAAGCAGTGTGTAGGAGATACGGTCACAGTGTAAGCAGTGTGTAGGAGATACGGTCACGGTGTAAGCGGTGTGTAGGAGATACGGTCACGGTGTAAGCAGTGTGTAGGAGATACGGTCACGGTGTAAGCGGTGTGTAGGAGATACGGTCACGGTGTAAGCAGTGTGTAGGAGATACGGTCACGGTGTAAGCGGTGTGTAGGAGATACGGTCACGGTGTAAGCGGTGTGTAGGAGATACGGTCACGGTGTAAGCGGTGTGTAGGAGATACGGTCACGGTGTAAGCAGTGTGTAGGAGATACGGTCACAGTGTAAGCAGTGTGTAGGAGATACGGTCACGGTGTAAGCAGTGTGTAGGAGATACGGTCACGGTGCAAGCGGTGTGTAGGAGATACGGTCACGGTGCAAGCGGTGTGTAGGAGATACGGTCACGGTGTAAGCGGTGTGTAGGAGATACGGTCACGGTGCAAGCAGTGTGTAGGAGATACGGTCACAGTGTAAGCAGTGTGTAGGAGATACGGTCACGGTGTAAGCGGTGTGTAGGAGATACGGTCACGGTGTAAGCGGTGTGTAGGAGATACGGTCACGGTGTAAGCGGTGTGTAGGAGATACGGTCACGGTGTAAGCGGTGTGTAGGAGATATGGTCACGGTGTAAGCAGTGTGTAGGAGATACAGTCACGGTGTAAGTGGTGTGTAGGAGATACGGTCACAGTGTAAGCAGTGTGTACGAGATACGGTCACGGTGTAAGCAGTGTGTAGGAGATACAGTCACGGTGTAAGCGGTGTGTAGGAGATAAGGTCACGGTGTAAGCGGTGTGTAGAAGATACAGTCACAGTGTAAGCAGTGTGTAGGAGATATGGTCACGGTGTAAGCGGTGTGTAGGAGATACGGTCACGGTGTAAGCGGTGTGTAGGAGATACGGTCACGGTGTAAGCGGTGTGTAGGAGATATGGTCACGGTGTAAGCGGTGTGTAGGAGATACGGTCACGGTGTAAGCGGTGTGTAGGAGATACGGTCACGGTGTAAGCGGTGTGTAGGAGATATGGTCACGGTGTAAGCGGTGTGTAGGAGATACGGTCACGGTGTAAGCGGTGTGTAGGAGATACGGTCTTTTAATTCTCCATTGTCACAGTATTTATAGTTAACTAATCAGTATTAGTTACAGTCACTCACATTGGTTGAATTGGCACATGGATACACATGTGAGCAGTAACGCCACGTCAAGGCTTCAACCCTTGTTACTGACCAGTCACACACCATGCTTTTCATTCATACGCATTTGGTATTCCAGATGTTTTGGACTACACCTCCCATAATACTTTACCAGCATGATGGGAGATGTAATTCACAGCATGTGGACGGCCTATGGTTGCCGACCTCTGAACTCGCGGTGATCACAGTACACAATGCTGGAGCAGCTCGTCACCTGTCAGATGCCCCTTCAATGCTCCCGCCAGGGCGCAGGCCTCAAACATGGGCTTCTTCATTCCACTTCAGGTACTTCGTGTTCCATAGGAGAACATGCTGGTCAGAGATGTGACACAAAAAAATAAATTAAAATTGTTAGAGCAAATGGCAGAACAGACGCAGTGCAGCAGACGGACGGTGCACACATACACAGCAGACGGACGGTGCACACATACACAGCAGACGGACGGTGCACACATACACAGCAGACGGACGGTGCACACATACACAGCAGACGGACGGTGCACACATACACAGCAGACGGACGGTGCACACATACACAGCAGACGGACGGTGCACACATACACAGCAGACGGACGGTGCACACATACACAGCAGACGGACGGTGCACACATACACAGCAGACGGACGGTGCACACATACACAGCAGACGGACGGTGCACACATACACAGCAGACTGACGGTGCACACATACACAGCAGACTGACGGTGCACACATACACAGCAGACTGACGGTGCACACATACACAGCAGACTGACGGTGCACACATACACAGCAGACTGACGGTGCACACATACACAGCAGACTGACGGTGCACACATACACAGCAGACGGACGGTGCACACATACACAGCAGACGGACGGTGCACACATACACAGCAGACGGACGGTGCACACATACACAGCAGACGGACGGTGCACACATACACAGCAGACTGACGGTGCACACATACACAGCAGACTGACGGTGCACACATACACAGCAGACGGACGGTGCACACATACACAGCAGACGGACGGTGCACACATACACAGCAGACGGACGGTGCACACATACACAGCAGACGGACGGTGCACACATACACAGCAGACGGACGGTGCACACATACACAGCAGACTGACGGTGCACACATACACAGCAGACGGACGGTGCACACATACACAGCAGACGGACGGTGCACACATACACAGCAGACGGACGGTGCACACATACACAGCAGACGGACGGTGCACACATACACAGCAGGCGTTGATTACAGAATCCAGTGAGCGACGGATCTGGTGGCAGATGTGTGCCTCTGGATGGGGGCCGCTTCTCATCCTTCTCCAAGTGACGAGATGGCTGCAGTTTCGTAGTATTTATTAAATTAGGGTTGTACACATCTAACACACAGGCCACAAATATAATACACTGCCCCCCAAAATATGCTGCACATACATCCCCCAATATACTGTACCGCACAGACAGCCCCCCATATACTGCGCAGACAGCCCCCCCATATACTGCGCAGACAGCCCCCCAATACACTGCGCAGACAGCCCCCCCATATACTGCGCAGACAGCCCCCCCATATACTGCGCAGACAGACCCCAATATACTGCGCAGACAGATTCCCCCATATACTGCGCAGACAGATTCCCCCATATACTGCGCAGACAGCCCCCCCCATTTAATGCGCAGACAGACCCCCAAATATACTGTGCAGACAGCCCCCCCCATATACTGAGCAGACAGCCCCTATATACTGTGCAGACAGCCCCCTATATACTGCGCTGACAGCCCCCCCATATACTGCGCAGACAGCCCCCCTATATACTGTGCAGACAGCCCCCCATATACTGTGCAGACAGCCCCCCAAATATACTGTGCAGACAGCCCCCCAAATATACTGTGCAGACAGACCCCCCCCCCATATACTGCGCAGGCAGCCCCCCAAATATACTGTGCAGACAGCCCCCCATATACTGTGCAGACAGCCCCCCAAATATACTGTGCAGGCAGCCCCCCAAATATACTGTGCAGACAGACCCCCCCCCATATACTGTGCAGACAGACCCCCCCCATATACTGTGCAGACAGACCCCCTATATAATAGAACCTATATATAGGAGGACAATCAGTCAAGAACCAATATGAGAATAGCTCCTGCAAAGGGTTAAAAGTGCTTTTGGCATGGATATTCATGCTTACCCTCGGCGCTTGCGCACTGGGACGTAATTTTCCCCTACCATCACATTGCGCAGGCGCGTATATCGGGTGGATTTTAATGAGTTAACTGCGCTTGCGCACTGACCCGTGATTTTTCCCTACCTCGGCTCCTAGACGCATGCGCAGGTTCCCGGCGTGCTGCTAAGTTCAGCCTTGAGCTTTTCACTAGAGTGTCCTTTTGGGCATGCGCAGATGGAGAAAAGTGAGACACGCCCCCCGACGTCATCGCTCATGCGACAGGAAGTCAGAGGGTAGGGAAATCTCACGAGGTAGGGTAGAATAACGCGTCACCGGAATGGGGAATGAAGTGAGCAGGCGCGGCGAATGTTGTGAACGGCGTTGGCACTGGATTTCTGATGATGGCAAACCGTCCAGGCCCTGACGCAGCAGAGCAGCCCCAAACCATGATGCCCCCACCACCATACCTCACAGTTGGGATGAGGTTTTGAGGTTGGTGTGCTGTGCCTCTTTTTCTCCACACATAGTGTTGTGTGTTTCTTCGAAACAACTCCACTTTGGTGTCATCTGTCCACAGAATATTTTGCCAGTTCTGCTGTGGAACATCCAGGTGCTCTTGTGCAAACTGTAAACGTGCAGCAATGTTTTTTTGGACAGCAGTGGCTTCATCTGTGGTCTCCTCCCATGAAATCCATTCTTGTTTAGTGTTTTACGTATCGTAGATTCGCTAACAGGGATGTCAGCATATGCCAGAGACTTCTGTAAGTCTTTAGCTGACACTCTAGGATCTTCTTCACCTCATTGAGCAGTCTGCGCTGTGCTCTTGCAGTCATCTTTACAGGACGGCCACTCCTAGGGAGAGTAGCAGCAGTGCTGAACTTTCTCCATTTATAGACAATTTGTCTTACCGTGGACTGATGAACAGCAAGGCTTTTGGAGATACTTTTATAACACTTTCCAGCTTTATGCAAGTCAACAATCCTTAATCGTAGGTCTTCTGTGAGCTCTTCTGTGCGAGGCATCATTCACATCAGGCAATGCTTCTTGTGAAAAGCAAACCCAGAACTGGTGTGTGTTTTATAGGGCAGGGCAGCTGTAACCAACACCTCCAATCTCATCTCATTGACTGGACTCCAGTTGGCTGACACCTCACTCCAATTAGCTCTTGGAGATGTCATTAGTCTAGGGGTTAACATACTTTTTCTACCTGCACTGTGAATGGTTACATGGTGTGTTCAATAAAAACATGGTAACATTTAACTCTTTGTGTGTTATTAGGTTAAGCAACTGTGATTGTCTATTGTTGTGACTGAGATGAAGATCAGATCACATTTTATGACCAATTTGTGCAGAAATCCACATAATTCCAAAGGGTTCACATACTTTTTCTGTAAGTATGTGTACACCATACTGCTTTCCTAATGGGACCAGACACACAAGTTGGTTTCATTAAAAGATTGTCTCACCCCCCCTGAGCCATGGTAGAAGAGAGCTTTATTCAAGATACATTCCCTTAAATAACAGACATGACATCACAAAAGGGGTGTTCCTTAACCTCCTACGTACTCGTACCTGTACGTCCTGTGTATTTCCAATCACCGCCGCGCAGTGATCGGAACAAGGTGCCTGCTCAAATCATTCAGCAGGCGCTCTGGGTCAATGCGCGAGGGGGTCAATTCAGACCTGCGGTTTGTGGCTTTTACGGGAGGTTGCGGCTGTGGTGGGCGGTGCCATCGGGTCCCCGTGCAGCTGTAGGGGGGGCCCGATGGCATGGAAGGCAGCGGCACTACCTTCCGGTGACGAGCCTGTGAGATGCAGCCCCCTAGATCTCACAGGCCGGAAGCTGCATGAGTAATGCACACTGTATTACTCATACAGCCAATGCATTCCAATACAGAAGTAGACCCCCAAAAGTTGAAGTCCCAAAGTGGGACAAAAAATAAAGTTGAAAAAATCTAGTCCCCCCCCCCCCAAAAAAATTAAAAGTTTAAATAAATAAAAAGTCCCCGAAATAAAGTAAAAATTTTGTATGAAAAATATGGATTTTTTTTTTTTTTTTAATGTATCGCCGAACGGCTCTATAAAGTATCGAACGGCTCTAGAAACATATTACATGACCTAACCAAAAATAAAAACCCCCAAAAAAAAATCTTTGTCACCTTACATTACAAAAGGTACAACAGCAAGCGATCAAAAAGGCGTATGCCCACCAAAATACTACCAATCTAACCGTCGCCTCATCCCACAAAAAATGAGCCCCTACCTGAGACATTCGCCCAAAAAATAAAAAAACTATGGCTCAGAATATGGAGACACTAAAAAAGCTGTTATTGTGTAAAACTTAAGTAAATTTTAAAAAAGTATACATTTTAGGTATCGCCGTGTCCATAATAACCTGCTCTATAAAAATATTACATGACCTAACCCCTCAGGTGAACACCGTAAAAAATTAAAATAAACGGTGTAAAAATTGCTTTTTTTTTTTGTCACCTTGCATCACAAAAAGTGTAATAGCAAGCGATCAAAAAGTCATATGCACCCCAAAATAGTGCCAATCAAACCGTCATCTCATCCCGCAAAAAATTAGACCCTAACTTAGATAATCGCCCAAAAACTTAAAAAACAATGGCTCTCAGACTATGGAGACACTAAAACATGATTTATATTTTTTTTGTTTCAAAAATATTATTGTGTAAAACTTACATAAATAAAAAGTATACATATTAGGTATCGCCGCATCTGTAATAACATGCTCTATAAAAATATCACATGACCTAACCCCTCAGGTGAATACCGTAATAAAAAAAAAACTGTGGAAAAAAAAAAGCAATTTTTTGTCACCTTACATCACAAAAAGTGTAATAGTAAGCAATCAAAAAGTCACACGCACCTCAAAATAGTGCCAATCAAACTGTCATCTCATCCTGCAAAAATCATACCCTACCCAAGATAATCGCCCAAAAACTGAAAAAATTATGGCTCTCAGACTATGGAAACACTAAAACATTATTATTTTTTTGTTTCAAAAATTAAATCATTGTGTAAAACTTACATAAATAAAACAATAGTATACATATTCGGTATCGTCGCGTCCGTGACAACTTGCTCTATAAAATTACCACATGATCTAACCTGTCAAATGAATGTTGTAAATAACAAACAAAAAAGCGTGCCAAAACAGCTATTTCTTGTTACCTTGCCTCACAAAAAGTGTAATATAGAGCAACCAAAAATCATATGTACCCTAAACTAGTACCAACAAAACTGCCACCCTATCCCGTAGTTTCTAAAATGGGGTCACTTTTTTGGAGTTTCTACTCTAGGGGTGCATCAGGGGGGCTTCAAATGGGACATGATGTCAAATAAAACAGTCCAGCAAAATCTGCCTTCCAAAAACCGTATGGCATTCCTTTCCTTCTGCGCCCTGCCGTGTGGCCGTACAGCGGTTTACCACCACATATCGGGTGTTTCTGTAAACTACAGAATCAGGGCCATAAATATTAAGTTTTGTTTGGCTGTTAACCCTTGCTTTGTAACTGGAAAAAAAATGATTAAAATGGAAAATCTGCCAAAAAAGTGAAATTTTGAAATTGTATCTCTATATTCCATTAGTTCTTGTGGAACACCTAAAGGGTTAACAACGTTTGTAAAAACAGTTTTGAATACCTTGAGGGGTGTAGTTTCTAGAATGGGGTCATTTTCGGGTAGTTTCTATTATGTAAGCCTCACAAAGTGACTTCAGACCTAAACTGGTCCTTAAAAAGTGGGTTTTTTAAAATTTCTGAAAATTTTTAAGATTTGCTTCTAAGCCTTGTAACGTCCCCAAAAAAAAAAAATATAATTCCCAAAATGATCCAAACATGAAGTAGACATACGGGGAATGTAAAGTAATAACTATGTTTGGAGGTATCACTATGTATTATAGAAGTAGAGAAATTAAAAATTTGCAAATTTTAAAAAAATTACGGTAAATTTGGTCTTTTTTTATTAATAAAAATGAAATTTTTTTTTTACTCCATTTTACCAGTCTCATGAAGTACAATATGTGACGAAAAAACTGTCTCAGAACGGCCTGGATAAGTCAAAGCGTTTTAAAGTAATAACCACATAAAGTGACACTGGTCTGGTCCTTAAGGTGAAAATGAGCCCGGTCCCTAAGGGGTTAAGAAGAGACTATTGATAGGAGTGGTCTCAGCAACTTCACCTCTGAGTTAATAGGTAGATTTGAAAACTGCTAATAGCATTCAACCTTCTCCCTACAGTTGACTTGGAAACAAAGAAATGTACAGAGGCTCACACAGCTGGTCAGCTGCCAACTTGTGGCCAAAAATGTGTTTTGGGGTTAGGCAATTCTCAGTCGGTAAACAGGCTGAGGTCAAGGCAGGCAAAGTTCGTGCAATTCCATAAAATAATCTGAGGTCAGTACAGTAGACAGCTTAAGGTCAGAGGAGGCAGCAGAGTCAGGTAACAGGCGTAAGTTCAGTACACTGGCAGACAGTCCGGATAGCACACCTTCACTGGTAAACTAGACATCTACAAGGGTTTGTGCCTTAAATACCCCCAGGTGTCAAACCATTGACCGGTAGAGATATGAGACAATTGCCTTTAAGAGCCGGGAGATGCATGTGCCCCAAGGCAGACATGAAGAGGCCTTGCATCCTGGTGCTGGCTGTGGCCTCCATCACAGGAGTACGGCGCCCGTCCCCGCTACAAGAGGGCAGAGAAGAGCTAGGCCTAGGTGAGAGATGTGGCGCCCGTGCCTGCCTTGTATAGGGGGACAGCAGCAATGCATGATAATCCTATAGAAGTCAAGGCAGGTCCATGTGTCTGAATGTGGACATTAGCTCAGACAAGATGTCCGCCTCCGTAATTATGTATAGAAAACAGAATAAAAAAAATCTACAGTCGTAAAATAATATTGGAGTAGAAAACGCGTCACCATCTGGTTTTAATGACGAGTGATGCAGTCATGTGATGTGGATCATTGTGTCGCTGGTCACGTAAATGTGGCAGAAGATTGAAGTCTTGTGGCACCAGAGTGACAGAAGTCATCATTCTAGACGGAGATCCTACGTGTAAAACCATGCCGAAGAGCAGTACGTGCAGCTTCACTGCAAGGGACCTCATCTCCGATACACTGGACAGAGAAGGGGTGACCAAGTGCAAGACACAAAAATCAGCCCCAAGAAGAAAGAATATTACAAATGACCCCAAATGCAACGCTGCACGAAGAGCGGAGACTTCATGGATCTTCCTCCATAATCGTCTGTCAGCCCCATCCCTGCAGCCAAGCATTCAGTGTCCTCCCTCTGGACCCTGCATCCTATACTTCTCTGTATTCTTTATAGCTTTGTACCCGCAACAAAAAAGGTGTTTTTTATATGGAGGGTCACTGTGCATGGACTGTTATATAGTTGTGGAGTCTTCATAGAAAAATCTGGTCTCTGAGAGGACAACCCTCCTCCATAGAGTTGGTCTTCTGCAGCCATCCACTAATCTGGGCAGATCATAAATCTGGATGTAAACTTCTCAGAAATGTGTGTGTGGGGGGGGGTTTGTTTCCTAAATTTTGGCTGTTAAAGAGGTTCTCCAGGACTGTCCTCTGTATAGTTCACCAGTATCTGCTCAGTGGGGGTCCGACACCCGGGACCCCTACTATCAGCTGTTTGAGAAGGCACTGGCGCTCACAGGCCTTCTCCAGCTTTTGCTAGGTCCGTGTGATGTCACGTTCATCTGTCACATGACCTAAGCCAGGGGTCCACAACCTGCGGCCCTCGATACCATTCTGTGTGGCCCCCAACTATCAGGTAACAGACATGTATGTCTGTCTTCTGACTGCTCACATGTATCTTTCATGTATTCTCCATTAGATGGGAGTATTAGAAGTGTAACTAGACATTTATGATATATACTGTATGTTCAATGCACCATAAATATAGTATCTCAGTTGGTAATACCCCTTTAAGTTTTATTTTCGGCCCTTGGAATTGTTCAGGCTGACAATGTGGCCCCCAACCAGAAAAGGTTGTGCACCCCTGACCTAGGCGCAGCTCAGCCCCATAGAAATGAATGAGGCCGAGCGCGATGCCAAGCATGGCCACTGTACAATGTACGGCGATGTGCTTGGTGAACACGGAGAAGGCCACGGTGCGTTCTAAAGCAGCTGATCGCCGGAGCTCCCGGTTGTTGGACCTCCACCAATCAGATAACAATTGGTGGATCAGTTCAAAAATCTCAGAAAGCACCTAATTGTTGCTTGCCAGCAGGAAAAAGAATGGAGGCTTTCATCTTGGTTGTCCTGTCACGTCCAGGGTTATTGCGTTTATGGTTAAAAAACAAAAACTTTAATATAGTGAATGTATATAATAGCCATAAATAAAAAACCCCATTCTTTACACTGCAGGCTGTACCCAGAACAGTAAACTCAACCCATTATTATAGTATTTGTGTACAGAGGAGAGTGTGTACAAGAAGTGCTGTGAAAGCCCCCATTCTTTACACTGCGGGCAGCAGCAGGAACGGTGGAATCTATTGTGAAGCGTTTTGTAAAGTGACTACATAAATGATATGAAGCGGTTTCATACAGGAACTTGAGGTAGGACTGAAGGTGGTAGAGATATCGCTTTGATAACTGGATTGCTTCCCGCCACTCATCTTCTGAACTGAGGAAACCTTGAGGATGGCCGGGAGACACGTTAATGTTGACAGTCGTTCAGCACCACAGTTACGTGATCAGGATTAGTGAAGATCTAAATGGACTTAGGAGACCTGATCATTCATAGAAAGACTCGAGTATAACTATTAGGTGGCACCATAACATCAGTAATGGAGATACTGGGCCCGCTGAGCAGCTCCGTGTACTGTGGAACCAGGGCGCAAGAAGATGGCCAGGAGTGCGGTGCTGACAGCCTGTTGGGTCAGGAATATGGGGTTTGAGTGGTCACCAGATCTTACTCTGTGGAGCATCGGACACTTGTTGCAGTTGAAGACCAGAAAATGATTATCAGGACCTTGCCTAATCCAGGATACATATTTAGAAGATTTCTCCTGTTTAGAAGAAAAATATTATTTCCAGAAGGCGCTTAAATCCTACAGTGGTTAGTGCTCGAGATGAAATCACAGGGCTCCACAGAATACACCCCGATGAGAAATGGCTCCACAGGATACACCCCGATGAGAAATGGCTCCACAGGATACACCTTACCTCAGTTCATGTAGAGGTGCTTATCCTTCCATATTGTCTTTTTGCAAACCTCTTGAGTTTTCCTGAGAACTTTACAACCACATATGAACAATACCTTTGTCGTAGTGTGAATATTGCTAATTTTCCACTGACCTTACTTACGGTGCTCTGTGCTTGGTATGATTACTGCCATATAGTATACGTACTGACCTCCTGATCCCCGAATGGCCGCTGCTGCATCATCTCCCCGTCACCCGGTTCAAAAAAAGCTAATAGCAGGCCGCGACAGGTACGAGGCTCCCTAGCATCACCAGCGAGGAGATGCAGTGGTGGCCTTGTGGGTATTAGGAGCGACGTGGGTGCCGGCAAGCGGGGTAAGTATAATCTATATGAGGGGCCCAGGCACTTGGGGACATGTTTTAGACATTGTATAACCACTTTAAGGCTACACAGTGATTTCACTCCGTGATGTGTTATGCAACCAAGGTTTACAGCAACACAATGCTATGCTGCTATGAGGGAAAACTAATTGGGTCACATTGCAACCCAAGAGTTTGTTGAAACCAGAAAAACAGAAGCTACATAAGTGGACACATCACTACACACATACCGGACTACATGAGCGGGCACATCACTACACACATACCGGACTACATGAGCGGGCACATCACTACACACATACCGGACTACATGAGCGGGCACATCACTACACACATACCGGACTACATGAGCAGCACATCACTACACACATACCGGACTACATGAGTAGCACATCACTACACACATACCGGACTACATGAGTAGCGCAACACTACACACATACCGGACTACATGAGCAGCACATCACTACACACATACCGGACTACATGAGCAGCACATCACTACACACATACCGGACTACATGAGCAGCACATCACTACACACATACCGGACTACATGAGCAGCACATCACTACACACATACCGGACTACATGAGCAGCACATCACTACACACATACCGGACTACATGAGCAGCACATCACTACACACATACCGGACTACATGAGCAGCACATCACTACACACATACCGGACTACATGAGTAGCACATCACTACACACATACCGGACTACATGAGCAGCACATCACTACACACATACCGGACTACATGAGTAGCACATCACTACACACATACCGGACTACATGAGCGGGCACATCACTACACACATACCGGACTACATGAGCAGCACATCACTACACACATACCGGACTACATGAGCGGGCACATCTCTACACACATACCGGACTACATGAGCAGGTACATCACTACACACATACCGGACTACATGAGCGGGCACATCACTACACACATACCGGACTACATGAGTAGCACATCACTACACACACACCGGACTATATGAGCAGCACATCACTACACACATACCGGACTACATGAGCGGGCACAGCACTACACACATACCGGACTACATGAGCAGGTACATCACTACACACATACCGGACTACATGAGCAGCACATCACTACACACACACCGGACTACATGAGTAGCACATCACTACACACACACCGGACTACATGAGCGGGCACATCACTACACACATACCGGACTACATGAGCAGGTACATCACTACACACATACCGGACTACATGAGCAGCACATCACTACACACATACCGGACTACATGAGCAGTACATCACTACACACATACCGGACTACATGAGCGGGCACATCACTACACACATACCGGACTACATGAGCAGCACATCACTACACACATACCGGACTACATGAGCAGTACATCACTACACACATACCGGACTACATGAGCAGTACATCACTACACACATACCGGACTACATGAGCAGCACAGCACTACACACATACCGGACTACATGAGCAGCACAGCACTACACACATACCGGACTACATGAGCAGGTAAATCACTACACACATACCGGACTACATGAGCAGCACATCACTACACACATACCGGACTACATGAGCAGGTAAATCACTACACACATACCGGACTACATGAGCAGGTAAATCACTACACACATACCGGACTACATGAGCAGGTACATCACTACACACATACCGGACTACATGAGCGGGCACATCACTACACACATACCGGACTACATGAGCAGCACAGCACTACACACATACCGGACTACATGAGCGGGCACAGCACTACACACATACCGGACTACATGAGCGGGCACAGCACTACACACATACCGGACTACATGAGCAGCACATCACTACACACATACCGGACTACATGAGCAGGTAAATCACTACACACATACCGGACTACATGAGCAGCACATCACTACACACATACCGGACTACATGAGCGGCACATCACTACACACATACCGGACTACATGAGCAGCACATCACTACACACATACCGGACTACATGAGCGGCACATCACTACACACATACCGGACTACATGAGCAGGTACATCACTACACACATACCGGACTACATGAGCAGGTACATCACTACACACATACCGGACTACATGAGCAGCACATCACTACACACATACCGGACTACATGAGTAGCACATCACTACACACATACCGGACTACATGAGCAGCACATCACTACACACATACCGGACTACATGAGCAGCACATCACTACACACATACCGGACTACATGAGCGGCACATCACTACACACATACCGGACTACATGAGCAGGTACATCACTACACACATACCGGACTACATGAGCGGCACATCACTACACACATACCGGACTACATGAGCAGGTAAATCACTACACACATACCGGACTACATGAGCAGCATAGCTGCTGATTTTTGTGTTCACTTATTTTTATTTTTTGTTCCTTTTTATTAAGTTCAGTAATACAGATACAAGATGATAATAGAAAACACGCCCACTATGGCAGAGTAGGGGACACGCCCACTATGGTAGAATAGGGGACACGCCCACTATGGCAGAATAGGGGACACGCCCACTATGGTAGAATAGAGGACACGCCCACTATGGTAGAATAGAGGACACGCCCACTATGGTAGAATAGAGGACACCCCCACTATGACAGAATATGGGACACCCCCACTATGACAGAATATGGGACACCCCCACTATGACAGAATATGGGACACCCCCACTATGACAGAATATGGGACACCCCCACTATGGCAGAATACGGGACACCCCCACTATGGCAGAATACGCGACACCCCCACTATGGCAGAATACGGGACACGCCCACCATGATAGAATACAGGACACGCCCACTATCTTATATTAACACAATACATAATTCTTTATTTTAACAACCACATCCAGCACAGCACCGAGCCGCCCCCTCAGGATGTCCTCACGGGTGGTGGAGCATTGTCCTGCTCTGGTCAGAGTGGATGCTTTTGGGCATTTTCTTGGCTTTAGATATGAGACTCTGTAAATAGGATGTTCCCGCTCCAAATATTACCTCATGACATATCTGCTTACTACTACTCCATGTGACTCCTCCCATATTCCATATCATCCTTCCCATTACTCATTAAAACCTCCACCCAGTACTCATGTAGCTCCTCCCAATTTTCCTCATAGCTCCACCCATTTTTCCAGATGCTTCCATTACTCCGTGTAATAACTCTCATCACTTTATCCTCCTTATTATTCCGTATCTCTTCTTCCATTTCTCCGGGTAATGTCCAGTATTCCAGAGCTTATTGCAGCGTCCATCTCCACCCATATGTCCACCTTCCTTCTATTACTCCACCCCACGCCTCCCATTACGCTGTACCTCCTCCTATAGGTTGTTCCTATTACACCCTCCAGATCCTGCCATTCCTCCCCCCCCCCCCCCCCCTCGGGCTCAGTCCTCTACTCATTTCCTGTCCCCATAACCTGCCTCGCTGGAGCGGTCATCACTGTAGGTGACTTTATTGGGGGCACCTCTGATTACAGGGGTCACCAGACTGGAACATGGTGTAGACGTTCACCAGCGGGAACATGGTGAGAGCTCCCAGCATAGAGCCCAGCTGCACCATTGCCCCACACCACACGAGGGCGCTGTGTCCTTCACTTCGCAGGATCACTCCTAGTATCACCTTCACGTAGGACAGAACTCCCACAAACAGGATCCAGGCCACAACCTGTAGGGAGAGAAAGAGTTAATGGTCCTGTCACACGACCCGCGACCACAGCAGTGAGCGAGCTTGTCCTGGTGGTCTGTGGAGGGATAACTCTCAGATTCTCTCATCTTGAAGCAGGGGTTTAGTGATTGACATACAATGCTAGTAAGTCCTTTAAAAAGAAGTTCTGCAGCAGCTATGTGTTATAACAGGCGTGCTCAACCTGTGGCCCTCCAGCAAAACTACAACTCCCCTCATTCCCGGACAGCCTACAGCTATCGGCCTACAGAAGGGCATGGTGGGAGTTGTAGTTTTACAACAGATGAAGGGCCGCAGGTTGAGCGTGCCTGTGTCTCTGTACTGTAAGCAGTCAGTCCCTGCATCAGTAGTCACCGCTTATCCCAGGGGGCTGCTATGTGTTATCAAGATTAACCCTGGTCAGTAAGGGGTTAATGTCGGAAATCTACTACACCATGATCATTGCAAGCAAATGCATAAGTATTCACCCCCTATAGATCACTGTTTATTGAGGCTGTGACGGATACCACCCCTCGTGCACGCTTGACGTCAACTACATCGAGCTCACGGGATGCGGGATGGTCCCTGGTTACCAAGACGTGACGTTACGCTCTCCGGGAGGACCATGTAAGGTCAGCTGGGTAAAGTTTACACAGACGCCTCCTGTCCACGCGGGCACATAGGGGCGACAAGCTGAGGGAGCCTGGTCACTGCCGCAGCGAAACAGCGCGTCCTCAGCCCGGGTATCTGCCACCAGCTCTCGTTTGATATAAGCCCGGTCCGCTAATGGGATTTTTCCTAGGTTCCAGTCCAGGACTTAGGGCTCATGTCCAGGGATCCTATTTAATACTGCTACTGGATCCTGGGTGGGTCTCACTCTGGAGAGTCTGCAGCAGAGGCCTGGCGAGGCTCTGTCAGTGTGGTCTCAGCTAGGCCAGGCTGAGGGGCCACGAGGCTATAGCCTGGACTTTGGGGGACTCAGCATTGAAAGGTCAGAGTCAGGAGAACCGCTAGACCACAACCCCCTCCGAAGGTCCTGCATTGGTTACAGCCTGAGGTGGACTGTATGTCTGGGGTGAGCTGCACCTGGTTCCATGTGGGAACGCTATCGTACAGCCGAGGTAGGGATACGATGTATGTTTAGGTAGAGCCCAGACGGGCAGGCTTTTGTTTTATGCCATGTTGTGTATGAAGAGTGTCCAATAAATTGCACTGTTTGGACCTGAAACCCAGTGGTTATGAGGATCATTGTGAGAATGACCCCCGAATAAGCGGCGATCCCTTACAATTGGTGGAGGATGCGGGCAACAACAACAACAGCAGGTTGCTAGGGGCAACGACCTGACGGAAAAGAGCAGGTGCTGCTGAATGTTGCCAGGGAATGGCTGTGCAGTGATTTAAAGGGCCGGAAGCCTGCTTGTTCGCTGGAGCGGGTGCTGCTGGAAAACTGCTGGTTAATCTGGACTTTTTTTCCCTGAGGTGCAGGGATTGAAAGGGCACAGTAAAAGAAACTGACCTGTCAAAATGGTGGAGCGCGTGGGAAAAGTCCTGTGAGATGGTGATCGGGGGGATCCCGCTGGGCGTTATACTAGACTCCCGCCAGCAGGTGTCTCGCGTCAGGCCTGAAGTGCTGGACTTTCTGGAGAGAGGGCCAGAGACAGATGTCACCGTGTCTCTGACCTTTATAACAGACTATGGCCCTGTGCAATGGGAGCTCTTAAAATGGGAGACCCTGGAAGTGGAGTTTGTGCTTGGCAAAGACTTCCCAGTATTTTGGCAGCTGTGGAGAAAATGCTACAAATTGTGCACCTGGAGAATCCGATGAACAGCAGATATGTGCCGTTGCCAAGGGCAACCGTCGGGAAGACAAAGAGGTGGAGAGCGGTGCGGTTCTCAGGAGTGCAGATCTTCCCTGCGACTGTGTCCGGAGTCCTAGAGAGGGAGTGCGGAGGTGCAGTAAAGCTGTTGCTAGGAGCAACCACAACCTTGATGAGTCCGCGGGAGAGGATGTCACTGCTTTACCGGACTGGCTGATTACAAAGGGTAAGACTGTTCCTGTTATTAACTATGTGGCAGAGCCAGGGACAGTGAGCCGGCGGCAGGGGATACGTGGCAGAGCCAGTGACAGTGAGCCGGCGGCAGGGGATACGTGGCAGAGCCAGTGACAGTGAGCCGGTGGCAGGGGATACGTGGCAGAGCCAGTGACAGTGAGCCGGCGGCAGGGGATACGTGGCAGAGCCAGTGACAGTGAGCCGGCGGAAGGGGACACGTGGCAGAGCCAGTGGCAGTGAGCCAGCGGCAGGGGATACGTGGCAGAGCCAGTGGCAGTGAGCCAGCGGCAGGGGATACGTGGCAGAGCCAGTGACAGTGAGCCGGCGGAAGGGGATACGTGGCAGAGCCAGTGACAGTGAGCTAGCGGCAGGGGATACGTGGCAGAGCCAGTGGCAGTGAGCCGGCGGCAGGGGATATGTGGCAGAGCCAGTGACAGTGAGCCGGCGGCAGGGGATATGTGGCAGAGCCAGTGACAGTGAGCCGGCGGCAGGGGATATGTGGCAGAGCCAGTGACAGTGAGCCGGCGGCAGGGGATACGTGGCAGAGCCAGTGACAGTGAGCCGGCGGCAGGGGATACCTGCTGGGTCAGGAGGTAATAAGTCACACAGAGAGACAACAGTGTCTGAACAGGCGGATAAGCCGGCTGTGATCGCTCCCTCGCAGGAACCTGCAGGGGAGAAGGGTTCTGGGTCGCCCAAAGAGCCTGTGATCAAAGCTAGATTTGGGGTGGTGAAAGTCAGAGATCCCATGCTAGCCCGGGTAAGAGGCAGCACGATGGCCGCCCCAGAGACTGATAGTGTTACATGTTCGGGACAATTATGTGGATAATACGGACTCTATCAGGTGGTTCTCGCTGAGGGAGAGTCTCCAGTGAGAACTGGGACTTGTGAACCTGATGTTACCAATACGCGCATACATGAGGGAATAATGGGCCGTAAGTAATGGAGACTCTTCTGCAGAGAGTGACAAAACTCCTGCAGAACCTGTCCCTTTAAATGATAATGTGAAGGAGCTGCACATTGAGAACAAGGGCGCAGATAAGGTGCAAAGTGATGGCACCATGTTTGCTGACATGCATAATGGAAATGTGAAGTCATGTGAAATATGTGATAATAATGACCGGCCTTTTCCTTTGCAGGCTGTGATCGGGGAAAAAGCTCCCCCTGTCGGTAAACATGTGTCTGATGTAAAAGTGTTGATAAATGTTGAAGAAACACCGCTAGGAGACCCCATTGTAGACAATGTGGCGGGGCTAGATGGTGTACCACACGGACCAGAGGTGGATGTGCAGTCTCCACAGGTTTCTATGATTAATAAAATGTCCCAGGTGGGGATTGACTCAGGGGTGCCCCTAGAGGCCAGGGTTAATAATGACTCGAGCAGTATAAGTGGCCTATGTGCCGTGACAGTTAGCAACTCAGAGAGTGAGGCTACCATGTCAAGACCCAGCAAAACTAAAGTGGTTACTAGTAGCGAGTCTAGCGACCAGATGACAGTTATATCTGACGAGAAGAGAGTTCAGTCTGGTGACAGCCTAGTGTCTGAAGCTCATATCCTGACAGTTGTAGATGACCTGACAGGTCAGTACAGCTACAAACTTGAAGATGTTTTCGCTCGCTCTGCACAGTCCCTAGATACACTAGAGATGGGGCTAGCGGTTCTCGCAGAGCAACTGCAGGAATCTCCAGAGGAGTCACAGAAAGAGTTGAATGAACTGAAGGAACTGGAGTCACTAATAGAAGCGGAAATTCTCCAACTTCAAGAGGAGCTTGCAGTTTCTGAGCGATCCAGACGTCATGCAGAGCAGGAAAGAGATGAGCTGGCTGATGAGGTTCTAAACAGCGCCTCAGAAAAATCTGCTCTCTTGGAGGATAAAAGTCATTTGGAAGCCAGGATGGCTCAACTTGATCAAGAGTTGCATGTTCAGATGGTAGACCTGGACCACAAGAAACAAATTGTGTCTAAATTGGGGAAGAAACATAAGATGTTGGACAAGCTCCTGGCTGAAGAGAAAACCACCTCGGCTAGATATGCCGAAGAACGTGACCAAGTGGAGACTGATGCTCGAGAGAAGGCGACCAAGGCCCTCTCCTTGGCGAGAGCCCTTGAAGAAGTGCTTGAGGAGCGACATGAATTAGAGAGGCTGAACAAGCAACTCGGAGCAGAGATGGAAGCTCTCATGAGCTCAAAAGATGCCATCTATGAGGTGGAAAAGCCTGAGCGTGCTGCTGCACAGCAGGTGGAAGGAAGTGAGAGACCGGAAGAGGAAGATCCTCTGGAAGGTGCCAAGAAGTCAGAGCCTGGTAAGAGTGGGTCTGGAGATAGTGGTGCCAGGGTGCTGGCCAAGGCAGAGAAGGTGGAAAAGGTATCGGCTGAACCAGTTGATGGGGCTGATGTGGATGCAGAGGCCAAGAGTCTCATGACAGTGTGTAACCAGGACCAGGTCACAAAAGACGCCTACAAGGCCTTCCAAGTAGCCAGCAGCCTGCTGGGGAAAAAAATATGAGGAGATGGACGACCAGTATGCAGATCCGGGCTATTCCGATGGGCTGTCTCTCCTGACCCCCCCCCCCAAAAGGAGACCAGTGTACTGGGTGAGCCTCTGGAGAAAACGCCAGAAGACAAGAAGAAAAGGCCTAAGCGTCTGCAAGAGCCAGCAAAGTCAAACAGAGAGTCTGTCGTTTGCATAAAAATATGTTCTGAAGGGAGTTCCAGAAGCCGAGATCGAAATTCTAAGACTAAAGGAAAAAGAAATGTACGATCTGCTGTTAAAATAAAGAGACAAAAAGAGGCGAGTCATAAGAAGCGCGCTCGGCTGAAGCAGCTGTGTAAGTCAAAGAGAGAGAAAGATAAAAAGAAAGAGAGGGTCTGCCTGTCACAGGGACATGGGAACATTGTAGACCATGTCTCTTGGGCAAGATGTCAGTGTGGGTAACAAACCAAGCACTGATGGCATGGGTCTGGCAAAATAAAGGGAAGCCTCTGACGCTGACCACATCTTCCAGGGGGAAGGTTGAGCCTGGCGATGGCAAGAAAATGCGGCTGTCCTGTCACGAGCATCCAGTTGGTACATGTGTTCACCCCCACAGGTTTGAACAGAGGGGGGGATATGTGGCAATGTGAACATTGAGGTGTTGTTTCCCCAGGTTCCAGTCCAGGATTTAGGGCTCATGTCCAGGGATCCTATTTAATCCTGCTACTGAATCCTGGGTGTGTCTCACTCTGGAGAGTGTGCAGCAGAGGCCTGGCGAGGCTCTGTCAGTGTGGTCTCAGCTAGGCCAGGCTGAGGGGCCACGAGGCTATGCAATAGCCTGGACTTTGGGGGACTCAGCGACACCTGGGAACAAGCTTTGAAAGGTCAGAGTCAGGAGGACTGCTAGACCACAACCCCCTCCAAAGGTACTGCATTTGTTACAGCCTGAGGGCTGGTGGACTGTGTGTCTGGGGTAAGCCGCACCTGGTTCCATGTGGGAACGCTATTGTATAGCCGAGTTAGGGATACGATGTTTATTATGTTTAGGTAGAGCCCAGACGGGCAGGCTTTTGTTTTATGCCATGTTGTGTATGAAGAGTGTCCAATAAATTGTGAAGTAGAGATACCAGCTCATTATTTCTACAGTAGTATGTATCCGCGTGCTCGGTGCCTTGGTTTTTCAACCTCCTTTGCAGGTACACGAAAATAATGGAAAGATTCAGACTCCAGCACTCACTTTTTTGAAGTGTCAAGTTCTCCGTCTTTATTTAGCAATCGTGCACAGACGATACAAGGCTCAATTCTCTCTGGTGTAGGCTGTTGATGCGTTTCAAAAGGTTCTTATTCGTAACAGTGTCTGTTACGAATAAGAACCTTTCAAAACGCGTCAACAGCCTACACCAGAGAGAATTGAGCCTTGTATCGTCTGTGCACGATTGCTAAATAAAGACGGAGAACTTGACACTTCAAAAAAGTGAGTGCTGGAGTCTGAATCTTTCCATTATTTTCGTGTCCAATAAATTGCACTGTTTGGACCTGACACCCAGTGGTTATGAGGATCATTGTGAGAATGACCCCCGAATAAGCAGCGATCCCTTACAGGTTACAGATAATATGGTACACACAGGATTACACGGAGCACAAGTCAGTTGCCGGGTAGATGAATGTCCCTTTGCTGTATTCACATGGAGGGCAGTGATGTCAGCTGGTTTCCAGGTCTCTCCAAACACATTTGCACAATGTGACCCCCTTTCAGAGAAAGACACGCCCGCTTGCTGGCACAAGCCTTTTAACCTGTAGCCGGTCCCTCGCTCCCGGCCTTTGGGTGCGGTTCACCCCCCCCCCTCTGCTGGGCTGGCAGTAGATGACCCACAAAACCCTTTAGGGTTCATAGCTCCAGACCAGAAGGTCACAAGGAAGATGGTTCTGGGACCAACGGATCCACCTGGGTTACGGAGGATACAAGCAGAGTCCAAGCATGGTACCGTTACTGGGTTTCTGTGAGGAGCTATGTATATCTCTCTTCCCTGGCATCCTAGCATCAAGCTAGGACCATGTGGATGTTTGGCTTTGCCCCAGGATCGCAAAAAGATAACCGAATTATGCCTGGGATGGACGGACGATTCATAATTCCTTATGAAATGTCGGTGCCAACATGTCTGTGGGAAAGTGATAGATCTGGTCCAGGGCTGAGGCCTCCTGCCGGGAGTTTTCCTGCTACATCCTCTTGCTGCCTGTCAGCTGGAAGAGGTGTGACTTTATCCACCTGGGGCCTCCTTGAAGCCTGGACCCCTGGGGGGTTTTCTCCCTCGCTATCTGACAGCAGATGCCTGGGGGGTGAGAACATATTTTGCATGTACACTGACTGTGAATCAAATGACAATCAGGGCTGCCAGTGAATGATAATCCATATTCCTCACAGAGGCCCCTTAGGCCCCCTTTAAGGGAGCAGGAAAAGCAGTCACAAGGCCATTTTCAGAATCGTTGCAGTCTATGGGGCAATTCACAGCCAGTGAATAGTGGGCAAAAATAGGACATGTCCAGACGGACCCCATTGAAGACAACATGGTCGTTAAAAACTGTTACACTGTTAAAGAAAAAAAAAAAGCCCTTTCAGGGGTTAAAAAAAACTCATCTACTTGAATATTTGGGGACAATGGCTCTTCACCGGAGGCACCAGCAATCCCAGTGTGATGACATCACATGATCACACCGGGAGCGCAAGTCCTGCAGCAGTGTCCTCACAAGAGATTATTTTATTTTTTTGGCGCTATACTGTGGGGCACAAACGGGAGCATAATTTATCCTTGGGGCACTGCCTATACTAGAAGCACTACACGGGGGCATTGTATATACTGGGGGCACAACATCGGGGGGCATTATATATACTGGGAGCACTGCATGGGGGGCATTATATATACTGGAAGAGCTGCATGGGGGCATTGTATATAATGGGTGCCACTATAGTGGGAGCACTACACGGGGTCATTGTATATACTGGGGGCACAACATCGGGGGACATTATATATACTGGGAGCACTGCATGGGGGGGGCATTACAGGGAGTGCAGAATTATTAGGCAAATGAGTATTTTGACCACATCATCCTCTTTATGCATGTTGTCTTACTCCAAGCTGTATCGGCTCGAAAGCCTACTACCAATTAAGCATGTTAGGTGATGTGCATCTCTGTAATGAGAAGGGCTGTGGTCTAATGACATCAACACCCTATATCAGGTGTGCATAATTATCAGGCAACTTCCTTTCCTTTGGCAAAATGGGTCAAAAGAAGGACTTGACAGGCTCAGAAAAGTCAAAAATAGTGAGATATCTTGCAGAGGGAGGCAGCACTCTTAAAATTGCAAAGCTTCTGAAGCGCGATCATCGAACAATCAAGCGTTTCATTCAAAATAGTCAACAGGGTCGCAAGAAGCGTGTGGAAAAACCAAGGCGCAAAATAACTGCCCATGAACGGAGAAAAGTCAAGCGTGCAGCTGCCAAGATGCCACTTGCCACCAGTTTGGCCATATTTCAGAGCTGCAACATCACTGGAGTGCCCAAAAGCACAAGGTGTGCAATACTCAGAGACATGGCCAAGGTAAGAAAGGCTGAAAGACGACCACCACTGAACAAGACACACAAGCTGAAACGTCAAGACTGGGCCAAGAAATATCTCAAGACTGATTTTTCTAAGGTTTTATGGACTGATGAAATGAGAGTGAGTCTTGATGGGCCAGATGGATGGGCCCGTGGCTGGATTGGTAACGGGCAGAGAGCTCCAGTCCGACTCAGACGCCAGCAAGGTGGAGGTGGAGTACTGGTTTGGGCTGGTATCATCAAAGATGAGCTTGTGGGGCCTTTTCGTCCTACTGCCAGTTTCTGGAAGACACCTTCTTCAAGCAGTGGTACAGGAAGAAGTCTGCATCCTTCAAGAAAAACATGATTTTCATGCAGGACAATGCTCCATCACACGCGTCCAAGTACTCCACAGCGTGGCTGGCAAGAAAGGGTATAAAAGAAGAAAATCTAATGACATGGCCTCCTTGTTCACCTGATCTGAACCCCATTGAGAACCTGTGGTCCATCATCAAATGTGAGATTTACAAGGAGGGAAAACAGTCCACGTCTCTGAACAGTGTCTGGGAGGCTGTGGTTGCTGCTGCACGCAATGTGGATGGTGAACAGATCAAAACACTGACAGAATCCATGGATGGCGGCTTCTGAGTGTCCTTGCAAAGAAAGGTGGCTATATTGGTCACTGATTTGTTTTTGTTTTGTTTTTGAATGTCAGAAATGTATATTTGTGAATGTTGAGATGTTCTATTGGTTTCACTGGTAAAAATAAATAATTGAAATGGGTATAGATTTGTTTTTTGTTAAGTTGCCTAATAATTATGCACAGTAATAGTCACCTGCACACACAGATATCCCCCTAAAATAGCTAAAACTAAAAACAAACTAAAAACTACTTCCAAAAATATTCAGCTTTGATATTAATGAGTTTTTTGGGTTCATTGAGAACATGGTTGTTGTTCAATAATAAAATTATCCTCAAAAATACAACTTGCCTAATAATTCTGCACTCCCTGTATATATACTGGGAGCACTGCATGGGGGGCAATATATATACTGGAAGAGCTGCATGGAGACATTGTATATAATGGGTGCCACTATAGTGGGAGCACTACACGGGGGCATTGTATATACTGGGAGCACTGCATGGGGGGCATTATATATACTGGGAGCACTGCATGGGGGGCATTATATATATATATATATATATATACTGGGAGCACTGCATGGGGGGCATTATATATATACTGGGAGCACTGCATGGGGGGCATTATATATACTGGAAGAGCTGCATGGGGGCATTGTATATAATGGGTGCCACTATAGTGGGAGCACTACATTGGGGGACATTATATATACTGGGAGCACTGCTTGGGGGCATTGTATAGAATGGGGGCCACTATTATACTGGGAGCACTATATAGGGGACATTATACAGTCAGGTCCATAAATATTGGGACATTGACACAAGTCTAAATTTTTTAGCTCTATACACCACCACAATGGATGTGAAATAAAACGGACAAGATGTGTGTAACGGCACCGTTTCAGCGGACAAGGGGTTAAAAACCGTTTAGGCGATATGCCCCTTTCCGAGAGACAGGCACAGCTACTGCAGAACACCAACCTCCCGAACTGGATACAAAATAGCACTCCAAACTGGAACCTCACAAGTAGCTGTCAGTCAGACGAACAGGAAAAGCGTATCCGTCAGCTTACACTCCTGGCAATCAGTCTCCAACAGCATACAGGGAATCCCCCAATAACGAGACAAGGCTCCGTGTTGAGGGTCAAGCAGTGATCTGAAGTGCTGGCACACCCAGCCTGGTTTTTATTACAGTTTGTTGCAGATACAACATATCCCCACAATGCATCATGGTTTCCTCCCCTCTGTCCCGGAGACGACCGAACACAATCCAATTATCTCTCAGGACAAAGGGGAGATCACCAATACACATGTGGAGACAACAGGACAGGAATCACCACCCAAACACACAATGGCACACCCCCACAGCAAACACAGACATGTAACATATCCCCAGATAGCTCAAGTCTGAGTGCATATCATTAGGTGACTGGCACTCAGAATACACGAATACAATGATATTAGCTATCTGGGTGCCCTCACATAACATACAATTTAACAGAACGCATAATAACATAACATACAATTCTACAGACAGATTTAAGCTGTACGGCCGGTCTGTTTTCTCCTTTACAGTTACTATGGGCCACAATCCTGAGGCAGGAGGCTTTTAAACAGTCCTCTCCAAAACCCAGTGGCGAGGTTGGTTTCGCCACACATCTCCCCCCCCCAGGGAAGACTAACCAGATACCTGACCTCACGCCGGTCGGTACCTGAGTTAGTCTGGCAGCCCACCCACAACCCAATACTGGACCTGCTGAATTTCGTAGCCTGTCTCTGTCCCGTAAGTCCACCAAGGTGATGTTGGAAGCTGGTACTCCCGGTCTCTGTGTTGCTCCCTGTTTTGGAGTGGAGGTTGCTTTGTGGGCAGGGATCAGCGGTACTCAGCCCTGGTGCCAGCGCTACCACGGAAGAAGCCTGGTTGGAGCCTGGTTGTTGGAGGGGGAGACCGACTGTCTCTACCCCCTGTGCTGTAAGTGCAGAGACCACGGTCCCATCTGCACTGTTGTGGGGCTTACTGTCTCCCCCTGGTGCGTTAAGCTGCCGCTGGGGAGAGGGGGTAACGAGCTCCTCTCCCATACATACTTCCAGCCGCTGGGGAGGGCGACCGACCGCCTCCGCTCCCAATACAGTGTCCTGCTGCTGGGGAAAGGAGACTGGGCTCTCTATTCCCTGTAGGACACTCTGCCGCTGGGGGACAGGACCGACTGTCTCTGCCCCCTGTAACTCCGTCTGCCGCTGGGGAATGGAGACTCGGCTCCCAATTTCCAAAAAATCATGCTGCTGCTGGGGGGCAGGAACAACTACCTCTGCCCCCTGTAACTCAGCCTGCCGCTGGGGAGGGAGGCCGCTGCTCTCCTCTCCCTGCACTTTACACTGCCACTGGGGAATGGAGACTCGGCTCCCAATTCCCAAAAAGTCATGCTGCTGCTGGGGGGCAGGAACAACTACCTCTGCCCCCTGTAACTCAGCCTGCCGCTGGGGAATGGAGACTAGGCTCCCAATTCCCTGCAGGACCGGTGGAGAGACCTCGGTCCCATCTCCACCGGCCACCTGGGGTTCTTCCCAGTAAACATCAACAATTTCTGCCCAGCTGAATGGGTCTGGATCTGGGTCTGTCACCTTACCGTCCTGCTGAGCCTTCTCAATGGAGTGGAAGAGATCTCGGTAGTCCTGCTCCAGTTCCCACTCCAGGGTTGCTAGGTGAGCCAGGTCTTTCTCTACTTCATGGGGGTCATCCCACTCATGCCTAGCCTCCCTCTCATAGAAAATGTCCTGAAGTCTGGACTGTGCAGGGCTCCCGAAGTCAGGCTCTGCAAAGGACTCCCATAACAAGCCAGGACCATCAAACTCCTCTCCCTCTGGCTTGTCATGCTCAGCTGTCCAGGGTACAAACTGTGCCACATACCACCAAAGCGCCTGGTAGGCATCCTCCAGCCATAGCTCCTGCCATACCCGGTGCTGCTAGTTCCATCACCCATTCCTCCAGGGGCTGCTCTCCCAGGAAGGACATCCGCAGGGCCACCTGCCTCTGCAACCGCTGCTCTTCACTGGGGAGACTCTCACCTCGCTGGTACTGTACATTATCCAGGGCCTGGTACCAGATGCCTTTCCTTAATGCATCCCGGCCATCCAGGTCCTCCTCCTCGTATAACACTGCTGGTTCCATCCTGGTGCCTCTAGGGTCGCTGTACTGGGACATGCGTTGCCCTTAAGTTGTAAAATCCAAAGAAATGGTGTCTCCTGTAGCTGTCCTTCTGGCTGTAGGAATGATCCCGCTGCTTGCCACCAATGTAACGGACCGTTTCAGCAGACAAGGGGTTAAGATCCGCTTAGACGATATGCCCCTTTCCGAGAGACAGGCACAGCTACTGCAGAACACCAACCTCCCGAACTGGATACAAAATAGCACTCCAAACTGGAACCTCACAAGTAGCTGTCAGTCAGACGAACAGGAAAAGCGTATCCGTCAGCTTACACTCCTGGCAATCAGTCTCCAACAGCATACAGGGAATCCCCCAATAACGAGACAAGGCTCCGTGTTGAGGGTCAAGCAGTGATCTGAAGTGCTGGCACACCCAGCCTGGTTTTTATTACCGTTTGTTGCAGATACAGAACAGATACAACATATCCCCACAATGCATCATGGTTTCCTCCCCTCTGTCCCGGAGACGACCGAACACAATCCAATTATCTCTCAGGACAAAGGGGAGATCACCAATACACATGTGGAGACAACAGGACAGGAATTACCACCCAAACACACAATGGCACACCCCCACAGCAAACACAGACATTTAACATATCCCCAGATAGCTCAAGTCTGAGTGCATATCATTAGGTGACTGGCACTCAGAATACACGAATACAATACTATTAGCTATCTGGGTGCCCTCACATAACATACAATTTAACAGAACGCATAATAACATAAAATACAATTCTACAGACAGATTTAAGCTGTGCGGCCGGCCTGTCCTCTCCTTTACAGTTACTATGGGCCACAATCCTGAGGCAGGAGGCTTTTAAACAGTCCTCTCCAAAACCCAGTGGCGAGGTTGGTTTCGCCACAATGTGCTTTACCTGCAGACTGTCAGCTTTACCTGTAGACTGTCAGCTTTACCTGCAGACTGTCGGCTTTACCTGCAGACTGTCGGCTTTACCTGCAGACTGTCGGCTTTACCGGCAGACTGTCGGCTTTACCCGCAGACTGTCGGCTTTACCCGCAGACTGTCGGCTGTACCCGCAGACTGTCGGCTTTACCTGCAGACTGTCGGCTTTACCTGCAGACTGTCGGCTGTACCCGCAGACTGTCGGCTTTACCCGCAGACTGTCGGCTTTACCCGCAGACTGTCGGCTTTACCCGCAGACTGTCGGCTGTACCCGCAGACTGTCAGCTTTACCCGCAGACTGTCGGCTTTACCTGCAGACTGTCGGCTGTACCTGCAGACTGTCAGCTTTACCCGCAGACTGTCAGCTGTAATCTGAGGGATTTACATCCAGATCAGGTGAACGGTGCAGGAATTACAGCAGTTGCATCTGTGCCTCCCACTTGTTACGGGGCCAGAAGTAATGGGACAGAATAATAATCATAAATCAGACTTTCACTTTTTAATACTTGGTTACAAATCCTTTGCAGTCAATTACAGCCTGAGGTCTGGAACGCATAGACATCCCCAGACGCTGGTCTCATCCCTGGTGACGCTCGGCCCGGCCTCTACTGCAGCTGTCTTCAGCTCCTGCTTGTTCTTGGGGCATTTTCCCTTCAGTTTTGTCTTCAGCAAGTGAAATGCTCAATCGGGTTCAGGTCTGGGGATTGACTCGGCCATTGCAGAACATTCCACTTCTTTCCCTTGGTTGCTTTTGCAGTTTGCTTTGGGTCATTGTCCATCTGCACTGTGAAGCGCCGTCCAATGAGTTCTGAAGCATTGGGCTGAATATGAGCAGATAATATTGCCCCAAACCCTTCAGAATTCATCCGGCTGCTTCTGTCAGCAGTCACATCATCAATAAATACCAGAGAAGCAGTTCCATTGGCACCATACATGCCCACGCCATGGCACTACCACCACCATGCTTCACTGATGAGGTGGTCTGCTTAGGACCATGAGCAGCTCCTTTCCTTCTCCATACTCTTCTCTTCCCATCACTCTGGTACAAGTTGGTCTTGGTCTCATCCGTCCATAGGATGTTGTTCCAGAACTGTGAAGGCTTTTGTAGATTTCGTTTGGCAAACTCTAATCTGGCCTTCCTGTTTTTGAGGTTCACCAATGGTTTCCATCTTGTGGTGAACCCTCTGTATTCACTCTGGTGGAGTCTTCTCCTGATGGTTGACTTTGACACACATACACCTACCTCCTGGAGAGTGTTCTTCATCTGGCCAACTGTTGTGAAGGGGGTTTTCTTCACCAGGGAAAGAAGTCTTCGGTCATCCGCCACAGTTGTTTTCCGGGTCTTTTGGTGTTGCTGAGCTCACCGGTGAGTTTCTTCTTTTTACGAATGTTCCAAACAGTTGTTTTGGCTGCGCCTGATGTTTTTGCTATCTCTCTGATGGGTTTGTTGTGTTTTTTCAGCCTACTGATGGCTTGCTTCACAGATTTTTACCCCAAAGCATGCATGGGATAGGCATAAGGCCATCCTTCATATAAGATAGGGCCGGGGCTATCCATAGTATTCAGTGTATTGGGCAGACTAGATGGGCCAAATGGTTCTTATCTGCCGACACATTCTATGTTTCTAAAACAATCAGTCTCCTAAATGCTGGGAGATTATTGCCCCTTCCTAGGATAGAAACTACCACAGACTGAAAGTGACGGCTGCATTCATGATCCATGATGATCTCTTGTCTGCAGTGGTGTCTGAATCAGTGTATATATATATACTCATAAGCACTTCCTACTTTGCTCTTGCTATATATATGCTGTGACCTGTGAATAGTAGTGTTGATCACGAATATTCGATTTGCGAATTTTAATCGCGAATATCGGTACTTCGAGAATTCGCGAATATTTCGAATATTGCAAAATATATTCGTAATTGCGAATATTCGATTTTTGTGAAAATACCAGTTCATGTGAATTTTTATGCGACCATTTGTATGCGAATTTTATGTGAATTTTTGCAATCAAGAAAATAATGCCTGGAGATCATGAATTCGCGAATATATGGCGAATATTCACCCAAATATTCGCGAAATATCGCGAATTCGAATATTGCCCCTGCCGCTCATCACTAGTGAATAGTAATACTTACTAGTGCAATTTTATTTTTATTAATTTTATTTTATTATTTTCTAGTGTAATGCTTTAGTTTTAATGTCAGTTCTTGTTCCTCTGTCCATGGCATCTAGGATTGCTCCAAACAACATTTCATTGTATTGTACATTGTATTGTACAGTGACAATAAAGGCATCTTATCTTCACTGATGGTGACCGCTCTTTGGATCTCATCTTGATTGTTGACAGCAACAGATTCCAAATGCAGATATCAGACTGGAAATGACCTCTGGACCTTGTATCTGCTGATTGTAATTGGGATAATGAGGGAATAACACACACCGGCCATGGGACAGCCGAGAAGACAATTGTCCCATTACTTCTGGTCCCTTAACAAGTGGGAGGCACAGATGCAAACTGCTGTAATTCCTGCACCAGTCACCTGATTTGGATGTAAATGTCCTCAAATTACAGCTGACAGTCTGCAGGTAAAGCTGACAGTCTGCGGGTAAAGCCGACAGTCTGCGGGTAAGGCCGACAGTCTGCGGGTAAAGCCGACAGTCTGCGGGTAAAGCCGACAGTCTGCGGGTAAAGCCGACAGTCTGCGGGTAAGGCCGACAGTCTGCGGGTAAGGCCGACAGTCTGCGGGTAAGGCCGACAGTCTGCGGGTAAAGCTGACAGTCTGCGGGTAAAGCTGACAGTCTGCAGGTAAAGCACATCTTGTCCGCAACGTTTCACATCCATTGTAGTGGTGTATAGAGCCAAAAATGCTAGAATTGTGTCCATGTCCCAATATTTATGGACCTGACTATATACTGGGAGAACTTCATGGGGGGTATTATATATACTGGGGGCCACTATTTATACTGGGAGCACGACATTGGGGGATATATATATACAGTCCTGATCAAAAGTTTAAGACCACTTGAAAAATGGCAAAAAATCCTATTTAGCATGGCTGGATCTTAACAAGGTTCTACGTAGAGCTTCAACATGCAACAAGAAGAAATGGGAGTGAGACAAAACATTTTTATAGTGTAATAGCAAGCGATCAAAAAATCATATGCACCTCAAAATAGTGCCAATCAAACCGTCATCTCATCCCGCAAAAAATGAGACCCTACTTAAAGGGACACTGACAGGCCCAATAACCATAATTAGCTGTACATATCCATGCACAGGTCTTCTAATGTGCATTTAAAACATAAGTATCCCCTCTGTCCACATTATGAATACTGCAAACTCGTGTTTTATAACCTGAACTAATCGCTGTTCTTTCTGCCCAAGGGGCGGGGTTTCAGCTTCTCTTGTGCCCAGTCAGAGCACTGCTTGACCCTCAACACGGAGCCTTGTCTCGTTATTGGGGGGATTCCCTGTATGCTGTTGGAGACTGATTGCCAGGAGTGTAAGCTGATTGTATGCTTTTCCTGTTCGTCTGCCGGCAGCTACTTGCGAGGTTCCAGTTTGGAGTGCTATTTTGTATCCAGTTCGGGAGGTTGGTGTTCTGCAGTAGCTGTGCCTGTCTCTCGGAAAGGGGCATATCGCCTAAACGGATCTTAACCCCTTGTCTGCTGAAACGGTCCGTTACATTGGTGGCAAGCAGCGGGATCGTTCCTACAGCCAGAAGGACAGCTACAGGAGACACCATTTCTTTGGATTTTACAACTTAAGGGCAACGCATGTCTCAGTACAGCGACCCTAAAAGCACCAGGATGGAACCAGCAGTGGAGTACAGATACTCTGTGGAGGAATTTGACCGTATGATGTGGTTGCGGCTGAACTTCTTCGGACCCAATCCAGCTGAGAAATACGTGAAGTTCGTGAGGAATCTAGTGTCTAAGACCCTACTATACCGGGCAGAAGGTGACGGTCAGCTGCAACGTTGGGTGGACCTCCATCGGAAGTTGCGGGACAGTGGGAGCCCAGTCTCCATTCCCCAGCGGCAGTGTGAAGAGCAGGGAGGGGAGAGCAGCGGCCTCCCTCCCCAGCGGCAGGCTGAGTTACAGGGGGCAGAGGTAGTTGTTCCTGCCCCCCAGCAGCAGAGTGATATGCCGGGAAGGCAGTGTGAAGTGCAGGGAGAGGAGAGCAGCGGCCTCCCTCCCCAGCGGCAGGCTGAGTTACAGGGGGCAGAGGTAGTTGTTCCTGCCCCCCAGAAGCATGATTTTTTGGGAATTGGGAGCCTAGTCTCCATTCCCCAGCGGCAGAGTGAAGTGCAGGGAGGGGAGAGCAGCGGCCTCCCTCCCCAGCGGCAGGCTGAGTTACAGGGGGCAGAGGTAGTTGTTCCTGCCCCCCAGCAGCAGCATGATTTTTTGGGAATTGGGAGCCGAGTCTCCATTCCCCAGCGGCAGACGGAGTTACAGGGGGCAGAGACAGTCGGTCCTGTCCCCCAGCGGCAGAGTGTCCTACAGGGAATAGAGAGCCCAGTCTCCTTTCCCCAGCAGCAGGACACTGTATTGGGAGCGGAGACGGTCGGTCGCCCTCCCCAGCGGCTGGAAGTATGTATGGGAGAGGAGCTCGTTACCCCCTCTCCCCAGCGGCAGATTAACGCACCAGGGGGAGACAGTAAGCCCCACAACTGTGCAGATGGGACCGTGGTCTCTGCACTTACAGCACAGGGGGTAGGGACAGTCGGTCCTGCCCCCCAGCAACAGGGCAGTTTAGCCAAAGGGGAGACAGTCGGTTTCCCCCTCCAACAACCAGACTCCAACCAGGCTTCTTCCGTGGTAACGCTGGCACCAGGGCAGAGTACCGCTGATCCCTGCCCACAAAGCAACCTCCACTCCAAGCCAGGGAGCAACTCAGAGACCGGGAGTACCAGCTACCAATATAACCTTGGTGGATTCACTGGACAGAGACAGCCTACTAAATTCAACAGGTCCAGTATTGGGTTGTGGGTGGGCTGCCAGACTAACTCAGGTACCGACCGGCGTGAGGTCAGGTATCTGGTTAGTCTTCCCTGGGGGGGGGGAGATGTGTGGCGAAACCAACCTCGCCACGGTGTTTTGGAGGGGGCTGTTTGAAGGCCTCTTGCCTCAGGATTATGGCCCATAGTAACTTTAAAGGAGAAAACAGACCGGCCGCACAGCTTAAATCTGTCTGTAGAATTGCATTTTATGTTATTATGCGTTCGGTTAAATTGTATGTTATGTGAGGGCACCCAGATAGCTAATATTATTGTATTCATGTATTCTGAGTGCCATTCACCTAATGATATGCACTCAGACTTGAGCTATCTGGGGATATGTTACATGTCTGTGTTTGCTGTGGGGGTGTGCCATTGTGTGTTTGGGTGGTGATGTCTGTCCTGTTGTCTCCACGTGTGTATTGGCGATCTCCCTTTGTCCTGAGAGATAATTGGATTGCTTCAGTTGTCTTTGGGACAGAGAGGAGGAAACCATGATGCATTGTGGGGATATGTTGTATCTGTTCTGTGTAGCAGTCTCCCTTCTGGTCCTCTAGGGGGCGGGAACGATTGGTTGCTGTATTTACATTGTGCGTGTTGTGAATTACTGATTGGTTGGATTTCAAAACCCTGTGGGCAGTACTATGTTTGTTTTTTTATCAATAAAAGAGGCTGTACTTGAAGTACAGTCAGATCACTGCTGACCCTCAAGACGGAGCCTTGTCTCGTTATTGGGGGGATTCCCTGTATGCTGTTGGAGACTGATTGCCAGGAGTGTAAGCTGACGGATACGCTTTTCCTGTTCGTCTGCCGGCAGCTACTTGCGAGGTTCCAGTTTGGAGTGCTATTTTGTATCCAGTTCGGGAGGTTGGTGTTCTGCAGTAGCTGTGCCTGTCTCTCGGAAAGGGGCATATCGCCTAAACGGATCTTAACCCCTTGTCTGCTGAAACGGTCCGTTACATATACATATTAGGTATCGCCGCGTCCGTGACAACCTGCTCTATAAAATTACCACATGATCTAACCTGTCAGATGAATGTTGTAAATAACAAAAAAAAAAAAACGGTGCCAAAAAGGTATTTCTTGTTACCTTGCCGCACAAAAAGTGTAATATAGAGCAACCAAAAATCATATGTACCCTAAACTAGTACCAAAAAAACTGCCACCCTATCCCGTAGTTTATAAAATGGGGTCACTTTTTTAGAGTTTCTACTCTAGGGGTGCATCAGGGGGGCTTCAAATGGGACATGCTGTAAATAAACCAGTCCAGCAAAATCTGCCTTCCAAAAACCGTATGGCATTCCTTTCCTTCTGCGCCCTGCCGTGTGCCCGTACAGCGGTCTACGACCACATATGGGGTGTTTCTGTAAACTACAGAATCAGGGCCATAAATAATGAGTTTTGTTTGGCTGTTAACCCTTGCTTTGTAACTGGAAAAAAAATATTAAAATGGAAAATCTGGCAAAAAAGTGAAATTTGGAAATTGTATCTCTATTTTCCATTAAATCTTGTGCAACACCTAAAGGGTTAACAACGTATGTAACATCAGTTTTGAATACCTTGAGGGGTGTAGTTTCTTAGATGGGGTCACTTTTATGGAGTTTCTACTCTAGGGGTGCATCAGGGGGGCTTCAAATGGGACATGGTGTCAAAAAAACAGTCCAGCAAAATCTGCCTTCCAAAAACCATACGGCGCACCTTTCCCTCTACGCACCGCTGTGTTTGCCGTACAGTAGTTTACGGCCACATATGGGGTGTTTCTGTAAACGGCAGAGTCAGGGCAATAAAGATACAGTCTTGTTTGGCTGTTAACCCTTGCTTTGTTAGTGGAAAAAATGGGTTAAAATGGAAAATTAGGCAAAAAAAATGAAATTCTCAAATTTCATCCCCATTTGCCAATAACTCTTGTGCAACACCTAAAGGGTTAACGAAGTTTGTAAAATCAGTTTTGAATACCTTGAGGGGTTTCGTTTCTAGAATGGGGTCATTTTTGGGCGGTTTCTATTATGTAAGCCTTTCAAAGTGACTTCAGACCTGTAGTGGTCCCTAAAAATTGGATTTCTGAAAAATTTCAAGATTTGCTTCTAAACTTCTAAGCCTTGTAACATCCCCAAAAAATAAAATATCATTCCCAAAATAATTCAAACATGAAGTAGACATATGGGGAATGTAAAGTCATCACAATTTTTAGGGGTATTACTATGTATTACAGAAGTAGAGAAACTGAAACTTAGAAATTTGCAAATTTTTCAAAATTTTTGGTAAATTAGGTATTATTTTGTGCAAGAAAAAAAAAATTGACTTCATTTTACCAGTGTCATTAAGTACAATATGTGACGAAAAAACCATCTCAGAACGGCCTGGAGAAGTCAAAGCGTTTTAAAGTTATAAGCACTTAAAGTGACACTGGTCAGATTTGCAAAAAATGGCCTGGTCCTTAAGGTGAAATAAGGCTGTGTCCCTATGGGGTTAAAAAAAAAAACAATGAAATTTATCTGTTTTTGAAAACTGTCATAAAACAGATGACCAGAAAATGGATGCATGCACTGGTGCAAAATAGCGATGAAAAAAATGACAGCTTATCAGTTTTTAACCCTTCGGATTTTTGTTTTTGCACCATTTTTCTTCCCTATCTTCCTTGAGCCATAACCTTTTTATTTTTCCATTCACATAGCTGTATGAAGGCTTATTTTTATTTTTGCGGGACAAGTTGTACTCTCTAATGCCACCATTAATTATGGCATACAATGTAGTGAGAAGTGGTAAAAAAAAAAAAATCCAAATGGCGTGGAATTGGAAAAAAATACAATTCCTCCGCTGTTTTACGGGTTTTGTCCCTATGGCGTTCCTTTTGTGTCCAAACTGACCCATGCCCTTCATTCTCTGGGTCAGTATGATTATGATGATACCCCATATGTATAGGTTATTTTAAGTCTCAGTGTACCCGGAGAATGAAGGGAACAGGACAGTTTTATCTCATAGGGAACGCTGTAAATACAAAACCCATAAAACTATATAAATGTGGTATCTCTGTAATCGTACTGACCGGAGAATGAAGGGAACAGGACAGTTTTATCTCATAGGGAACGCTGTAAATACAAAACCCATAAAACTATATAAATGTGGTATCACTGTAATCGTACTGACCGGAGAATGAAGAGAACAGATCAGTTTTATCTCATAGGGAACGCTGTAAATACAATACCCATAAACTATATAAATGTGGTATCTCTGTAATCGTACTGACCCGGAGAATGAAGGGAACAGGTCAGTTTTATCTCATAGGGAACGCTGTAAATACAAAACCCATAAAACTATATAAATGTGGTATCACTGTAATCGTACTGACCGGAGAATGAAGGGAACAGGTCAGTTTTATCTCATAGGGAACGCTGTAAATACAATACCCATAAACTATATAAATGTGGTATCTCTGTAATCGTACTGACCCGGAGAATGAAGGGAACAGGTCAGTTTTATCTCATAGGGAACGCTGTAAATACAAAACCCATAAAACTATATAAATGTGGTATCACTGTAATCGTACTGACCCGGAGAATGAAGGGAACAGGTCAGTTTTATCTCATAGGGAACACTGTAAATACAAAACCCATAAAACTATATAAATGTGGTATCTCTGTAATCGTACTGACCGGAGAATGAAGGGAACAGGTCAGTTTTATCTCATAGGGAACGCTGTAAGAACAAAACCCATAAAACTATATAAATGTGGTATCACTGTAATCGTACTGACCGGAGAATGAAGGGAACAGGTCAGTTTTATCTCATAGGGAACGCTGTAAATACAAAACCCATAAACTATATAAATGTGGTATCTCTGTAATCGTACTGACTGGAGAATGAAGAGAACAGGTCAGTTTTATCTCATAGGGAACGCTGTAAACACAAAACCCATAAAATTATATAAATGTGGTATCACTGTAATCGTACTGACCGGAGAATGAAGGGAACAGACAGTTTTATCTCATAGGGAACGCTGTAAATACAAAACCCATAAACTATATAAATGTGGTATCACTGTAATCGTACTGACCGGAGAATGAAGAGAACAGGTCAGTTTTATCTCATAGGGAACGCTGTAAGAACAGAACCCATAAAACTATATAAATGTGGTATCACTGTAATCGTACTGACCTGGAGAATGAAGAGAACAGGTCAGTTTTATCTCATAGGGAACGCTGTAAGAACAGAACCCATAAAACTATATAAATGTGGTATCACTGTAATCGTACTGACTGGAGAATGAAGAGAACAGGTCAGTTTTATCTCATAGGGAACGCTGTAAACACAAAACCCATAAAATTATATAAATGTGGTATCACTGTAATCGTACTGACCGGAGAATGAAGGGAACAGACAGTTTTATCTCATAGGGAACGCTGTAAATACAAAACCCATAAACTATATAAATGTGGTATCACTGTAATCGTACTGACTGGAGAATGAAGAGAACAGGTCAGTTTTATCTCATAGGGAACGCTGTAAACACAAAACCCATAAAATTATATAAATGTGGTATCACTGTAATCGTACTGACCGGAGAATGAAGGGAACAGACAGTTTTATCTCATAGGGAACGCTGTAAATACAAAACCCATAAACTATATAAATGTGGTATCACTGTAATCGTACTGACCGGAGAATGAAGAGAACAGGTCAGTTTTATCTCATAGGGAACGCTGTAAGAACAGAACCCATAAAACTATATAAATGTGGTATCACTGTAATCGTACTGACCTGGAGAATGAAGAGAACAGGTCAGTTTTATCTCATAGGGAACGCTGTAAGAACAGAACCCATAAAACTATATAAATGTGGTATCACTGTAATCGTACTGACCTGGAGAATGAAGAGAACAGGTCAGTTTTATCTCATAGGGAACGCTGTAAATACAAAACCCATAAACTATATAAATGTGGTATCTCTGTAATCGTACTGACCGGAGAATGAAGAGAACAGGTCAGTTTTATCTCATAGGGAACACTGTAAATACAAATCCCATAAAACTATATAAATGTGGTATCTCTGTAATCGTACTGACCGGAGAATGAATGGAACAGGTCAGTTTTATCTCATAGGGAACGCTGTAAAAACAAAACCCATAAAACTATATAAATGTGGTATCACTGTAATCGTACTGACCGGAGAATGAAGGGAACAGACAGTTTTATCTCATAGGGAATGCTGTAAATACAAAACCCATAAACTATATAAATGTGGTATCTCTGTAATCGTACTGACCGGAGAATGAAGAGAACAGGTCAGTTTTATCTCATAGGGAACGCTGTAAATACAAAACCCATAAACTATATAAATGTGGTATCACTGTAATCGTACTGACCCGGAGAATGAAGGGAACAGGTCAGTTTTATCTCATAGGGAATGCTGTAAATACAAATCCCATAAAACTATATAAATGTGGTATCACTGTAATCGTACTGACCCGGAGAATGAAGAGAACAGGACAGTTTTATCTCATAGGGAACGCTGTAAATACAAAACCCATAAACTATATAAATGTGGTATTTCTGTAATCGTACTGACCTGGGGAATGAAGGGAACAGGTCAGTTTTATCTCATAGGGAACGCTGTAAATACAAAACCCATAAACTATATAAATGTGGTATCACTGTAATCGTACTGACCCGGAGAATGAAGGGAACAGGTCAGTTTTATCTCATAGGGAATGCTGTAAATACAAATCCCATAAAACTATATAAATGTGGTATCACTGTAATCGTACTGACCCGGAGAATGAAGAGAACAGGACAGTTTTATCTCATAGGGAACGCTGTAAATACAAAACCCATAAAACTATATAAATGTGGTATCACTGTAATCGTACTGACCTGGGGAATGAAGGGAACAGGTCAGTTTTATCTCATAGGGAACGCTGTAAATATAAAACTACATAAATGTGGTATCCCAGCTTCCCACCACATTGTATGGAACCGTGAATGGTGCCATTAGAAAGTACAATTTGTCACGCTATAGACAAGTCCTCATACAGGTATGTGAATGGAAAAATAAAAAAGTTTTATAGCTCCTGGAAGGCAGACAGTATAAAATTTTAATGCAAAAACCGAAAATTGCCATGTGCTCAAAGGGTCAATTGTCATTGTGTACCGTAGATATACAGGGTGAATGTGGGATAGTGGTCGTTAGCGGTTTGTGTGATCATTTAGTGTAATTGTCTCTCATAACGATCCTCATAGAATATGAACCCAATACGACCACAGAATAATGTTTTACTGATGGTATTAGCTACTGGTTTTACTGTGATCACTGGTTGTTTGTACTGGCTGCGACCATGGCTGTTTCCTGTAATCCATCCGCGATCCAGCCCGATAACATTGCTGTCACTACTGGATTATGGCCCTGATGATTACTCTATATTCACACACCTGCATGCTCAGCTGAGTCAGGCATGCATTTACATGGGAGATGCTTGTAGGGCCGGACTAAGGAATGTCCATTACCTTGTAGAGATGTGACTTCTGCACAGACTACTCACAGACATTATGTGCAGCCCCCTCCAGTGAAGACTCGCGGTGCCAGCCCAGCAGCAGCTCCGTGACCAGTGCCCGGGAGAAAGCTCACAATGGTGAAAAGGAACATCTTTTAAATGTCCATTCATTCCCCCAGGTCTCTGCTCTTATTGTATATATTACTGTTCCTTCATATATTCTTGTAGTCTGCCCGATGAAGGGACGGGTGATGTCTCGAAAGCTCGCTATGTAACCTCATTACTTCTATCTTTGTTAGCAATTAAAAGGTATCAAACTAATCTTGTTTCTCCTAATGAGAGCACTAAACAACGAACATTTAGATACGTACAATGAGGATGCCTCCAATGTTATCCATGAGAAGAGGTGGACATGGGCTTAACACTGCCATACCCATAATGTATGAGCCAATCCCGGAACCGATCACCGTCAGAACGCTTACAGTCAGGAGACACCTACAGGACATCCAAAAGTGTTCAATGAAAGATTATCTCATTTCAGGGAATGTACAGGACAATATATGATGTGAGCAACGTGAGAATCTCCTGGGAAATTACACGCGTCATGTAAGAGGAACAGCCTAGCACTAGTTACCTATAGGCAACACTACATATGGTGGACTTTGTGCATCCAGCATGTTATTGTCCTTACAAGACCTCCAAACTTGCTCTTCTCCTGTGCGCTCATAGACAATGTTGAATGGGAGTCTACTATGGAATATGATTACCGCTCCTTTTATATGGCAATTGTGATGGCTTGTGAGATACTGCCCTAAGAACCACGTGTCATGGCTTCATTGTGTATAACCAGGTGGAATATTAGTGTATGATATATTTTTTGCACAAGGTGACTGCCAACGTACAGCTTCATGTATGTGATATATACTGGTGATGATACAAACTGTGCTAGTATTCTCTTACCTGGTGGGTAGATACATGGCAATGCCGCATGCTGCTGGGTTTGCAATGGAAGCTAGTGTGGCAGACAGGTGATAAACGCGTCCTCCATAAGGCATGCAGGAGTAAGTCTGGACAGATGGCAGCACTGCATTCGTCAAAGCATTGACCCAGGCCAGAACGAGGTAGATGAAGACCTTCTCCCACATTGAGTACTTTACTACTTCTTTCTTTGCATCCTCCTTTCCAGTCTCATCCTCCCCCATCATTGGCTTCTGCTCAACTCCTCTGTTCCAAGATTCTTTTTTCCTTCTCTTGCTTATACCTGCCTCTTGGTGGCCCTGCTCTTTGGGCATCTTGTGAAGGATGATGAAGGCGATTAGACAAAGACCCATCATACCCGCCAGAAACAAAAAGAAGCCCCATGTTGGGAATCTGGCTGGCTGGTAGACAGCTGTTAGGTTTCCTATGGCATACGATCCATTTGGTTCTGTTCCGTTTATTGGTTGACAGCTCATTACACCAACACCTTGTGCCAAAGCCAGTAATGCTGGCATCAGCCCACTTAGACCCTCTCCAATGAAGTATGAGATAAGGTAATTTGGCCGGAGACGAGTCATATAAGGAAGAAAAGTAACTGAAGAAGTGCAGTCTACCAATGAGATGAAGAAGAGGAGACACAGAAGAGCAGTACTTCTCCGTGATGAACCCACCCAACTCGTTTCCTGCCAGAGGAAAGCCAGCAAGATGCATGAGACAACACCTACTACCAAAATCACAAATATTACCAATCCCTCCCTGAGACTTCCTGGACAAAACTTATGGGTAAGTGTAACAGTAAGTGGCCCAATGTTAGCAAACTGAATGAGTAGAGACAGGTACGCGGGAAGCTCCCAGCCTTCTGGGGTATAAGGCACTAAGAGAGGCAGCTCCACCCATACCCCATTGATGGCAACCCAGGAACCTAGGCCCAGCAAGCAGGAGAGAATATGCAGGATGACCGCCATGTTCCTGCAGCGTTAGTTTTTGACTATTTTGTGATCAGTGTGATCTGGGTAGATTATGAGGTTGACCTGTTAATGTGGCTTTGCTGGATCTTGGCCACATCATTTCATCTTGCTTCATATAGTTGAGATACAGTTATTTGGTAACCGGAAGAAGTCTGTCCTTGTCTACCAGATCTGGTGTATTGGTTTCCAAGCTCAGGATCTGATGATTAGATTTCAGGAGTTGAATGTCGGAACTTCAATATCTAAAATGGAAAGAAAAGTATCCGACAATAATTCACGTAACGGAAAGTGAACGGTAACCTGCAGTCACACAGCTGACCGAACTATGTACAAAAGAGGACTAGCACAGTGGTGGAGGGACGGGATGTCATCTGCTGACCGATTAAAGGAATGTAGACAAGATAGAGTTCTGCAAGCTAATAGACCAGAAAAGGTCCTCATGTTAAAGGACATAAAGATTTAGGGTGAGAAGCAGAAGATCACAAACATTACAGTTCTTACTTCACAAATCCCATTTGTTTGAATCATGGATGATGAAATCCATGTAACTTCTGCGAAAACATCCCCTTCGGGTGATAGTGTTTCCCAAAAATGTGTCCAAAAATCCTGTTACTTGAGTTACACACATTCTATATACATAATTACATATCCTACAAATGTACCCCAGAACTGGAGAACCGACCATGGGAACCCATTAACATTAGTTTACTGAATGGCGTCAGAAAATCCTTCTTCCTGCATTTACAGTTGCAAGAAAAAGTATGTGAACCCTTTGGAATGATCTGGATTTCTGCACAAATTGGTCATAAAATGTGATCTGATCTTCAAGTCACAACAATAGACAATCACAGTCGGCTTAACCTAATAACACACAAAGAGTTAAATGTTACCATGTTTTTATTGAACACACCATGTAACCATTCACAGTGCAGGTGGAGAAAGTATGTGAACCCCTTGACTAATGACATCTCCAAGAGCTAATTGGAGTGAGGCGTCAGCCAACTGGAGTCCAATCAATGAGATGAGATTGGAGGTGTTGGTTACAGCTGCCCTGCCCTGAGCAGTGGAGGCCCACACCTGTCTGCGGAGGGCTGCAGAGGGCTGCAGAGAATGAACTGCTCCATCTTACCTTGGATCAGGTTTGCACCTCATACTGAGCAGTGGAGGCCCACACCTGTCTGCGGAGGGCTGCAGAGAATGAACTGCTCCATCTTACCTTGGATCATGTTTACACACCTCATACTGAGCAGTGGAGGCCCACACCTGCCTGTCTGCGGAGGGCTGCAGAGAATGAACTGCTCCATCTTACCTTGGATCAGGTTTACACACCTCATACTGAGCAGTGGAGGCCCACACCTGCCTGTCTGCGGAGGGCTGCAGAGAATGAACTGCTCCATCTTACCTTGGATCAGGTTTGCACACCTCATACTGAGCAGTGGAGGCCCACACCTGCCTGTCTGCGGAGGGCTGCAGAGAATGAACTGCTCCATCTTACCTTGGATCAGGTTTGCACACCTCATACAGAGCAGTGGAGGCCCACACCTGCCTGTCTGCGGAGGGCTGCAGAGAATGAACTGCTCCATCTTACCTTGGATCAGGTTTGCACACCTCATACTGAGCAGTGGAGGCCCACATCTGCCTGTCTGCGGAGGGCTGCAGAGAATGAACTGCTCCATCTTACCTTGGATCAGGTTTACACCTCATACTGAGCAGTGGAGGCCCACACCTGCCTGTCTGCGGAGGGCTGCAGAGAATGAACTGCTCCATCTTACCTTGGATCAGGTTTACACCTCATACTGAGCAGTGGAGGCCCACACCTGCCTGTCTGCGGAGGGCTGCAGAGAATGAACTGCTCCATCTTACCTTGGATCAGGTTTACACACCTCATACTGAGCAGTGGAGGCCCACACCTGCCTGTCTGCGGAGGGCTGCAGAGAATGAACTGCTCCATTTTACCTTGGATCAGGTTTACACGCCTCATACTGAGCAGTGGAGGCCCACACCTGCCTGTCTGCGGAGGGCTGCAGAGAATGAACTGCTCCATCTTGCCTTGGATCAGGTTTACACGCCTCATACTGAGCAGTGGAGGCCCACACCTGCCTGTCTGCGGAGGGCTGCAGAGAATGAACTGCTCCATCTTGCCTTGGATCAGGTTTACACACCTCATACTGAGCAGTGGAGGCCCACACCTGCCTGTCTGCGGAGGGCTGCAGAGAATGAACTGCTCCATCTTACCTTGGATCAGGTTTGCACACCTCATACTGAGCAGTGGAGGCCCACACCTGCCTGTCTGCGGAGGGCTGCAGAGAATGAACTGCTCCATCTTACCTTGGATCAGGTTTCCACCTCATACTGAGCAGTGGAGGCCCACACCTGCCTCTTGTGCACTGTACGCTGCACCCGAATAAGGTCATTGACAACCTCAAAACATCGCCTACCTTTGTCTGTTGAAATATAGAGGTGTGAATAAAGTACCATTAATTACACAACTGCACATCCGAATCCGTCTCACAAATGCATCCGTTTGCGTCCGGAATCCTCTGCCGCGAGTGTGATAGTGCCTTAACCGGTGTGATGAGTTATTCTCTATGCAGACTCCACGGAGAACGTGAGGCGATTAATCAAAGTGTGAGTATTGTAGCCGGAGAGACGTGGAAAGCGGGCAGACATTGTTATACAGGTACCAGTACTGTCTGCTGGTCAGTAACATCGGGAAGGAATTCTCTTTTCTAATCAAATATCTTTTTAAAGAAACACAACCCATGACTAATACACGGAGGAGAACATTAATCCATGAAAGCAAACATTTGCTGAGATCGAGCTCTGGAAGGCATTCTGCCAGATGGGGCTCGTCCATGAATTCTGTTCTCTACCAGATCAAGGTTCAGCTCAATGGACCAAGTAGTGGAGATCCGGGCCGCTGAGTGGATGGTCCCTGCCTGTGCCGGGAATAATCCAAGGAAATGTGGACCTTTTCTGAGGGAAAGTCACTGTTCTTTAAGGGAAAGCTCAATATGCAGGCAGATGGACTCCATGTAGCAGCACACATCCCGTGTGAGCGTCTCGGTACTCTAGAATTCTCACTGGATTACGCTTTGTAGGGAAACATACACGGAAACTCGAAAAATTAGAATATTGTGCAAAGTTCGTTTATTTCAGTAATGCAACATAAAAGGTGACGCTAACATCTGAGACTCGGTACAGGCAGCGAGAGATCTCCGGCCTTTATGTGGTGTAATGTGGATGATTGTGGCTACAGCTTATAAAGCCCCAAAGTCTCAATCTCAGGTCCCCTTTGCTCAGGGGGTATGGAGTAATGACTAGAGGTGACACTTTGAGCCGAGAATAGTCAACCTTTCCACAAAATTCTCATTTTAAGCTGCATTAATGCAATTCCTCTTAATTTGCTTTACTGAAATAAATGGACTTTCGCACGATATTCAAATTTTCACCTGTAGAGAGCCAAGTGTCTGCTTATAGGATAGGTGTATTCGGCCCCCATGCTATAGGAACGGTGTATTCGGCCCCCATGCTATAGGAACGGTGTGTTCGGCCCCCATGCTATAGGAACGGTGTGTTCGGCCCCCATGCTATAGGAACGGTGTGTTCGGCCCCCATGCTATAGGAACGGTGTGTTCGGCCCCCATGCTATAGGAACGGTGTGTGTTCGGCCCCCATGCTGTAGGAACGGTGTGTTCGGCCCCCATGCTGTAGGAACGGTGTGTTCGGCCCCCATGCTATAGGAACGGTGTGTTCGGCCCCCATGCTATAGGAACGGTGTATTCAGCCCCCATGCTATAGGAACGGTGTGTTCGGCCCCCATGCTATAGGAACGGTGTGTTCGGCCCCCATGCTATAGGAACGGTGTGTTCGGCCCCCATGCTATAGGAACGGTGTGTGTTCGGCCCCCATGCTGTAGGAACGGTGTGTTCGGCCCCCATGCTGTAGGAACGGTGTGTTCGGCCCCCATGCTATAGGAACGGTGTGTTCGGCCCCCATGCTATAGGAACGGTGTGTTCGGCCCCCATGCTATAGGAACGGTGTGTTCGGCCCCCCATGCTATAGGAACGGTGTGTTCGGCCCCCCATGCTATAGGAACGGTGTGTTCGGCCCCCATGCTATAGGAACGGTGTGTTCGGCCCCCATGCTATAGGAACGGTGTGTGCCTCCCTGTTTGCATCCTTCATGCTTTCCCCATGTGCAGTCCCCATGCTTCCCCAGCCCCTGCTAGCATACACAGCCAAGGCCAGGAACAAGCTCTCGCGCCTTAAATACACCTAATTTGGGAGTATTTCAGAATGATAAATGACCCCCAAAGTTGGCACCTAACAAAGTGAATCTGCTGTGATGCTAAGCAAACACTCCCAAGGATCCGGCAGCACCCGGCAGGGCGTGAAGAGATCTGCAAACTATTATTTAACTATATTGTCACAGGCAGATGGGCTCCCACAGTCGGATCATAATGTACTAACACTATCACATCACCATACTGTATGCAGCACTAACACTATCACATCACCATACTGTGTGCAGCACTAACACTATCACATCACCATACTGTGTGCAGCACTAACACTATCACATCACCATACTGTGTGCAGCACTAACACTATCACATTGCCATACTGTGTGCAGCACTAACACTATCACATCTCCATACTGTATGCAGCACTAACACTATCACATCTCCATACTGTGTGCAGCACTAACACTATCACATCACCATACTGTGTGCAGCACTAACACTATCACATCTCCATACTGTGTGCAGCACTAAACACCATCACATCGCCATACTGTATGCAGCACTAACACTATCACATCACCATACTGTATGCAGCACTAACACTATCACATCACCATACTGTATGCAGCACTAACACTATCACATCTCCATACTGTATGCAGCACTAACACTATCACATCACCATACTGTATGCAGCACTAACACTATCACATCGCCATACTGTATGCAGCACTAACACTATCACATCTCCATACTGTATGCAGCACTAACACTATCACATCGCCATACTGTATGCAGCACTAACACTATCACATCACCATACTGTGTGCAGCACTAACACTATCACATCGCCATACTGTGTGCAGCACTAACACTATCACATCACCATACTGTGTGCAGCACTAACACTATCACATCTCCATACTGTGTGCAGCACTAACACCATCACATCGCCATACTGTATGCAGCACTAACACTATCACATCACCATACTGTATGCAGCACTAACACTATCACATCACCATACTGTATGCAGCACTAACACTATCACATCGCCATACTGTATGCAGCACTAACACTATCACATCTCCATACTGTATGCAGCACTAACACTATCACATCACCATACTGTATGCAGCACTAACACTATCACATTGCCATACTGTATGCAGCACTAACACTATCACATCACCATACTGTATGCAGCACTAACACTATCACATCGCCATACTGTATGCAGCACTAACACTATCACATTGCCATACTGTGTGCAGCACTAACACTATCACATCGCCATACTGTGTGCAGCACTAACACTATCACATCGCCATACTGTATGCAGCACTAACACTATCACATCACCATACTGTATGCAGCACTAACACTATCACATCTCCATACTGTGTGCAGCACTAACACTATCACATCTCCATACTGTATGCAGCACTAACACTATCACATCGCCATACTGTATGCAGCACTAACACTATCACATCACCATACTGTATGCAGCACTAACACTATCACATCGCCATACTGTATGCAGCACTAACACTATCACATCGCCATACTGTATGCAGCACTAACACTATCACATCACCATACTGTATGCAGCACTAACACTATCACATCTCCATACTGTGTGCAGCACTAACACTATCACATCGCCATACTGTATGCAGCACTAACACTATCACATCACCATACTGTGTGCAGCACTAACACTATCACATCTCCATACTGTGTGCAGCACTAACACTATCACATCACCATACTGTGTGCAGCACTAACACTATCACATCGCCATACTGTATGCAGCACTAACACTATCACATCGCCATACTGTGTGCAGCACTAACACTATCACATCACCATACTGTATGCAGCACTAACACTATCACATCACCATACTGTATGCAGCACTAACACTATCACATCACCATACTGTATGCAGCACTAACACTATCACATCGCCATACTGTATGCAGCACTAACACTATCACATCGCTATACTGTATGCAGCACTAACACTATCACATCACCATACTGTATGCAGCACTAACACTATCACATCTCCATACTGTATGCAGCACTAACACTGTCACATCAACATACTGTATGCAGCACTAACACTATCACATCGCTATACTGTGTGCAGCACTAACACTATCACATCGCCATACTGTATGCAGCACTAACACTATCACATCACCATACTGTATGCAGCACTAACACTATCACATCGCCATACTGTATGCAGCACTAACACTATCACATCGCCATACTGTATGCAGCACTAACACTATCACATCGCCATACTGTATGCAGCACTAACACTGTCACATCACCATACTGTATGCAGCACTAACACTATCACATCACCATACTGTATGCAGCACTAACACTATCACATCACCATACTGTATGCAGCACTAACACTATCACATCGCCATACTGTATGCAGCACTAACACTATCACATCGCCATACTGTATGCAGCACTAACACTATCACATCGCCATACTGTGTGCAGCACTAACACTATCACATCGCCATACTGTATGCAGCACTAACACTATCACATCACCATACTGTGTGCAGCACTAACACTATCACATCGCTATACTGCTGCAGCACTAACACTATCACATCGCCATACTGTATGCAGCACTAACACTATCACATCGCCATACTGTATGCAGCACTAACACTATCACATCACCATACTGTATGCAGCACTAACACTATCACATCGCCATACTGTATGCAGCACTAACACTATCACATCGCCATACTGTATGCAGCACTAACACTGTCACATCGCCATACTGTGTGCAGCACTAACACTATCACATCACCATACTGTATGCAGCACTAACACTATCACATCGCCATACTGTATGCAGCACTAACACTATCACATCGCCATACTGTATGCAGCACTAACACTGTCACATCGCCATACTGTGTGCAGCACTAACACTATCACATCACCATACTGTGTGCAGCACTAACACTATCACATCGCCATACTGTATGCAGCACTAACACTATCACATCACCATACTGTATGCAGCACTAACACTATCACATCACCATACTGTATGCAGCACTAACACTATCACATCACCATACTGTATGCAGCACTATCACATCGCCATACTGTATGCAGCACTAACACTATCACATCACCATACTGTATGCAGCACTAACACTATCACATCACCATACTGTATGCAGCACTAACACTATCACATCGCCATACTGTATGCAGCACTAACACTATCACATCGCCATACTGTGTGCAGCACTAACACTATCACATCACCATACTGTGTGCAGCACTAACACTATCACATCGCCATACTGTATGCAGCACTAACACTATCACATCTCCATACTGTATGCAGCACTAACACTATCACATCACCATACTGTATGCAGCACTAACACTATCACATCGCCATACTGTATGCAGCACTAACACTATCACATCGCCATACTGTATGCAGCACTAACACTATCACATCGCCATACTGTATGCAGCACTAACACTATCACATCGCCATACTGTGTGCAGCACTAACACTGTCACATCGCCATACTGTGTGCAGCACTAACACTATCACATCACCATACTGTGTGCAGCACTAACACTATCACATCTCCATACTGTATGCAGCACTAACACTATCACATCACCATACTGTGTGCAGCACTAACACTATCACATCACCATACTGTATGCAGCACTAACACTATCACATCACCATACTGTATGCAGCACTAACACTATCACATCGCCATACTGTGTGCAGCACTAACACTATCACATCGCCATACTGTATGCAGCACTAACACTATCACATCGCCATACTGTATGCAGCACTAACACTATCACATCTCCATACTGTATGCAGCACTAACACTATCACATCACCATACTGTATGCAGCACTAACACTATCACATCACCATACTGTATGCAGCACTATCACATCGCCATACTGTATGCAGCACTAACACTATCACATCACCATACTGTATGCAGCACTAACACTATCACATCACCATACTGTATGCAGCACTAACACTATCACATCACCATACTGTATGCAGCACTAACACTATCACATCGCCATACTGTATGCAGCACTAACACTATCACATCTCCATACTGTATGCAGCACTAACACTATCACATCACCATACTGTATGCAGCACTAACACTATCACATCACCATACTGTATGCAGCACTATCACATCGCCATACTGTATGCAGCACTAACACTATCACATCACCATACTGTATGCAGCACTAACACTATCACATCGCCATACTGTATGCAGCACTAACACTATCACATCGCCATACTGTGTGCAGCACTAACACTATCACATCGCCATACTGTATGCAGCACTAACACTATCACATCGCCATACTGTGTGCAGCACTAACACTATCACATCGCCATACTGTGTGCAGCACTAACACTATCACATCGCCATACTGTGTGCAGCACTAACACTATCACATCGCCATACTGTATGCAGCACTAACACTATCACATCGCCATACTGTGTGCAGCACTAACACTATCACATCGCCATACTGTGTGCAGCACTAACACTATCACATCGCCATACTGTATGCAGCACTAACACTATCACATCGCCATACTGTATGCAGCACTAACACTATCACATCTCCATACTGTATGCAGCACTAACACTATCACATCACCATACTGTATGCAGCACTAACACTATCACATCACCATACTGTATGCAGCACTATCACATCGCCATACTGTATGCAGCACTAACACTATCACATCACCATACTGTATGCAGCACTAACACTATCACATCGCCATACTGTATGCAGCACTAACACTATCACATCGCCATACTGTGTGCAGCACTAACACTATCACATCGCCATACTGTATGCAGCACTAACACTATCACATCGCCATACTGTGTGCAGCACTAACACTATCACATCGCCATACTGTATGCAGCACTAACACTATCACATCACCATACTGTATGCAGCACTAACACTATCACATCTCCATACTGTATGCAGCACTAACACTATCACATCACCATACTGTATGCAGCACTAACACTATCACATCACCATACTGTATGCAGCACTAACACTATCACATCTCCATACTGTATGCAGCACTAACACTATCACATCGCCATACTGTATGCAGCACTAACACTATCACATCGCCATACTGTGTGCAGCACTAACACTATCACATCGCCATACTGTATGCAGCACTAACACTATCACATCACCATACTGTATGCAGCACTAACACTATCACATCTCCATACTGTATGCAGCACTAACACTATCACATCGCCATACTGTATGCAGCACTAACACTATCACATCGCCATACTGTATGCAGCACTAACACTATCACATCGCCATACTGTATGCAGCACTAACACTATCACATCTCCATACTGTATGCAGCACTAACACTATCACATCACCATACTGTATGCAGCACTAACACTATCACATCGCTATACTGTGTGCAGCACTAACACTATCACATCGCCATACTGTGTGCAGCACTAACACTATCACATCACCATACTGTATGCAGCACTAACACTATCACATCGCTATACTGCTGCAGCTCTGCTGTGTTACCAAACTACTTGGATAATCGATTACCTGCGACTGTGGTCACGAACACTTGACTCCTTCCGTCCCCTGGTGATCTGACTGAAATACCGGACCCCCCTCCATCGCAGTGCGTTCAGGGTGACTCCGCTACAGGCTGCTCGCTGCTGTTTCTTAGACCCCGCAGGACGTCACAACCACAGAAAGACCTGAAGCTCTAGCTGATTAAGACATTCCAGCCGGGATTACGTTCCGTGCCCCCAGGGCTGCTGCTCTTTAGGGCTCATGCACACGACCGTGGTTGTTTTGCGGTCCGTTTTTCACGGATCCGCATTGTTTCCGTATGTGATCCGTTTTTTGCGGACCCATTGACTTAAATGGGGCCTCAGATCGTGATTTGCGGACAATAATAGGATATGCACTCGGAGCACCTTCCATTGTTTTTGCGGACCCATTGAGGGGACTGGTTCTGCATACTTTGTTTCTTTATTTTCTGATTGTAGACCTTGTATTCTGTTCTCTCTACATGAACATGTGGGCAGCCATCTTCTCTGACACATGGACATAGGACAGCGGACTTCAGAGTCCTCATTTCTGAAGTTACAGAGGCTTGCAGGGCTGAAATAGCGGCAGTACGCTCTGACAGTGGACTTCCCGGAGGGGGCTCACAATGTCGCCATGTTACTACACTCTACTATTGCTACGCAGGCCACAGGTCTTAGGGACATGGGCCGCCACATCGAGGATCTGGATAACGGGACAGCGGAATAATATCAGAGCTACAGGTCTCCCTGAAGCTACTGGGGCTGAGGATCTTTTTGCTACTCTGGAAGCCATACTCAACATGATCCTGGGGAGCCTTCTACACACTCAATTCAGCTGGACAGGGCTCCTAGTGTCCTAAAGCTTCGGCTGCCCATCCGAGGGACGTTATCTGTTGTGTGCCCAATTATGCCCTTAAAGAAGCCTTCATGGCCAAAGCGAGATCCCTCCAAAACTTTGAGTTTGATGGGGCTTCTCTCCAGATCTACCCAGACCTCTCCTGGATTACATTGCAAAAAAGTCATCACCTGCAGCCCTCCTTTGTATCGTCACAGATGGGGTCACCCGTTTGCCTTATCAGTGCGCCACCAAGGGCAGATGCCACCCTCCGTTCATTGGCTGACCTCCACCCGCTTTGTGAAGCCCTGGATATCCTAATGCCCAGTATTCCAGACTGGGAAAGAGCCTCCTCCACCCCACCATCTAGGATTTGGACTCTAGTTAAGCAAAAAAAGAAGGCTGGGTCGTCACCAGGTTCCCACACATCCTCCATTGTATAAAAACTCAGCCCAGGGAAGCAAAGTGTCCCAATCATCATGACGTGTCCACATGAAGTGTCTGAGGTAGTTGACCATGACCTGATTGATATGTTCCACCTGTCTATTGGTCTGTGGGTGAAAGCCTGAGGAAAAGTCCTACTCTACTTCCAGTATCTTGCAAATGGCCCTCCAAAATTTAGAGATGAATTGCACTCCACGATCAGCCATTAAGGGTAACCCATGGAGACAAAAAATGTGTTCCACAAAAAATGTAGCTATCTGACTGGCAAATGGAAAACTAGGCAGGGGCACGAAGTGGTCCATCTTTGTTAATTGAACAGCTACCACCCAGTTTACCATGCATCCTTAGGAAGATGGTAAATCAGTAATAAAATATATGGCACTATGCTGACACAAGACTTCCGGTACAGGCATTGGGAGAAGTAGTCCTACCATTCTTTATTTTTGATATTTAGTCTGAGCATATGTAGGACAGGCAGCAACAAAACCCTGAATAGCTTTAGAAATAGTAGGCCACCAATAGTGTCAAGAAATAAGATACACAATCCTACGATGACCTCTGGGAAGGGGGGGAATTCCTCTTGACCACAGGAACAAACCTCTTACCTGGTGGAATGTCTTTTAGCTGGACAGGAGCTACTGAGACAATGTGGTCAGGGTCAATGATGTGCTTCCCTATCTGATCAGCAAGGTCAAAAGAACTGGACATCTCACTTAGTATTCTTTTCTGCAGGGTGGAAAATTGAACAGACTGGAGATAAATCTTGTGATCAACGTAAATGATGATGGGTGGCTGCCACCTTTCAGCAAATGGCGCCATTCCTCAAAGCCCAGCTTGATAGGTAACGTGGTGATAAGAGGTGAATAGAGAAGGTCTTGTGAGGATCAGAGATTACGTGTGGGGTTGAATCTGAAAAGTAGCTCAGAGATGTACTTTAAGGACAGGTTGTGGACGGGCTTGAATGTATTTGTTAGTATTTTAAGGTGAATTCACTAGGGGATGTAGAGCCAGTGAAGGGATTGGTAGAGGCAGAGGAGTAATGGGGGGAAGAGGTGGATTAGTCGGGCAGCAGAGTTGAGGATAGATTGGAGGGGTGCAAGGATGCCAGATGGAAGGCCACAGAGGATGTTGCAGTAGTCTAGGCGAGAGATGATGAGGGCATGTACAAGCATTTTTACAGACTCCTGGCTGAGAAATGCACAGATGCGAGAGATATTTTTGAGTTTGAGGCGGCAGGTGATGGAAAGGGCTTAGATGTGCGGTTTGAAGGACAGGGCAGAATCCAAGGTCATTCCAAGGCAGCAGACTTGGTTGACCGGGGAGAGTGTGCAGCCATTGATTGTGATAGATAGATCTGTTGGGGGGGTTGATGGAAAAGATGATACATTCTGTTTTATCTATGTTGGGTTTTAGAAAGCGAGAGGAGAATATGGAAGATAGACATTGTGGGATTCTGGATAAGAGGGGGTGATGTCTGGACCAGAGAGGTAGATTTGCATGTCGTCAGCATATCAGTGATACGGAAATCCATGGGACTCTATGAGCTGTCCCAGGCCAAAGGTATAGATTGAGAAGAGCCGGGGTCCTAGGACAGAGCCTTGCAGGACACCAACAGAGAGGGAATGAGACGAGGAGGTGGTGTGAGAGTGTGAGACGCTGGCATGTTTAAAAAGCAGAGGGGAAGACACCAGAGGTTTTTGATAGGTTGGAGAGATGAGTTAGTGCTGGGATAAACACTGTGCTGAGGTTGGGGATGAGATCGGTCATGTACACAGGTGGTGAGATGTGATCTGGAGAGTAGGGTGGAAAGTTTTTCTTCTGTAAAGGTCTATTCAGACGTCTGTAAGTGTTTTGCAGTCCGCAAATTGTGGATCCTGGCCGTGTGTTCGGACCGCACATGGCCGGTCCTATGATAGAAATGCCTGTTCTTGTCCACGATTGCAGAGAAGAATAGGACATGCTCTATTTTTTTTTGCGGGGAATGGAACTACACTGTGTGCTGTCCACATCTTTTGCTGCCCCATTGAAATGAATGGGTTCACACCTGTTCCGAAAAAATTGCGGAATGGATGTGGAGCCAGAATTACAGACGTGTGTATGGACTGTAATGGTGGAGAAGCATGTTTTGGGGAAGAAGACTGGGTAGTTGTGTAGAGGTTCTGTTGGGACTGTAGACTGAGTCTTTCGCTAATGTTGTCAATCTTTTGTTTAAAGTATGTGGCAAAGTCCTCAGATGATATGAGAGGTGACGGTGGGGACACCAGGCGATGGAAAAGGTTTAAGTGTTAAAAAGTTGCTTAGGGTTGTGAGACAGGGAAGATATGAGAGATGAGAAGTCGCCTGTTTTGCAGCAGGGAGTGAGGATTTGAAAATAAGGAGGGATTGTTTGTATGTGTTGAAGTGATACTTAGGGTGGGATTTCTTCCATCGCCGCTCTGCAGCCCTGGAAGCTTGTCTTGAGGTTTTTTTGTCTTGTTGGTGTGCCAGGGTTGCCCATTGACTTTTCGGGTTTTGTTGTGTGTGAGAAGGGCGACAGAGTTGAGAGCTGTAGTTATTGTGCTGTTATACAGAGTGGCGGCACCATCTGCATCCTGGAAGGCGGTAGAAGAAAGTCAGAAAGCAAGCGAAAGCTAATGAGGGTGCGCTAGTGTAGCTAGGGGGAGAGGGGAGTCATAAAGGTTAGATAGGGAGCAGAAGTAGGTAAAGATAAGATCCAGAGTGTGACCATCTCTGTGGGTGGGAGTGGAGGACCACTGTGAAAGACCAAATGATGAAGTGAGCGCTAGAAGCTTAGAGGCGGCAGAGCGGCATGTGTCAAAGGGGATGTTGAAGTCACCCATGACGATAGTGGGGATGTCAGCAGAAAAAGTGTAAGAGCCATCAAGAATGATTGTGGCTGAGCCTGGTGGTGGTAAATGACAGCTACTTGAAGGTTGGGGGAGAGTAGATGTGGACAGAATGTACTTCAAATGAAGGTAGCATAATGGAGGGTGGCAGTGGATTTGGACTGTAGGAGCAATTGTCTGACAGGAGAAGACTCACTCCTTCTACGTGTTTACTGGTGGTGGGGGGAATCCGCTATAAGAGGGTGCACCAGGGGATGTGGTGTCACAGGGTGTCACCCATGTTTCTGTTAAACCCATAAAGGAAAGTTTGTGAGAGGTGAAAAGGTCATGAGTATAGGAGAGTGTATTGCAAGCATTCCATTATGCTCTTGCAAGAGGGGCAAGGATCAGGTGAATGGTTTTCAGGTTTAAGGGGTTGCAGAAAGTTGTATATAGAAATTGATAGTGGGAGGTAGATAAGATAGTGGGGATCTGCTGAGGAGGGCCAGGATTTGAAGATCTATCGCCAGCAGTAAGTAGAAGCAGAGAAAGTGTTAGGTCGGAGGAGGAGAGAGCATGAGATGGTTGTATGTGTTTGGAGAAAGAAGCTTTTATGCTAAGGAACAGATCTGAGGAGGAGGGCAGATGGGTGGGTAAGATGGAGGGAGAAATAAATAGTTATTTGCTGGTTGCAGGGGTTTGGGGGTATTTTAGGAAGTGGAGGACAATAGGGGTGAAGATCATGAGAAACATTATTTACATTGAATATATATTTAGTTACTTTTGGTTTCCTTGTCTTGTCTGTAGGATCCAGTTCTGGAGTGGACCAGGAAATAAGATAAAGCACCAAGAACCTGCTCAAGGAACTGTAAGTGCGGCTCTGCCGCGTCACATTGCACCACACTGGTAAAGTGGCATTTGGACAGACAATAACACTTGTTGCATTGTCGTGTACGGGCTGCAAGCTAATGCAAAGCCCTATGGGACCCATCCGCTGACACCTTCCTATCTCACATGCTGCTCATAGGGTGTCATATGCTGGGAGCTGGAGTAAGGATTACAGCTGCAATGAAAGAGACAGACATCATTTACCTATGGATTACAAACAGGGAAGTCTGATTTAAAGAGACAGACATTTACCTGTGGATTACAAATAGTAATGAGCAATACTTGCACCTCAACGAGGAACTCGTCCAGGAACATACAAGTGCAGCTTAGCTGCTTAATGGACTTTGGGGAAAACATCACCTTCACTGGTTTATTGTTAGTCTGTGTTACATTCACTGTTTATTTTCTGTTACCAATCTGTTTTATATATTCTCAGCTTCTTGTTCACTATATTGTTCAGTAAGCTCAACTGCTAAGAAAGATCTGTTGTCTGTGTGGCATCGTGTGCCCTCTGTACCTGTGGGCCCAGCCCTCGGGCTTCTTTCAGGGATGCAGGAAAAGTTAATTTTGGAGAGTTTGTCTTTGCCCATGGCTGTCTCTTCAATCATGTTTTAGGCATGAGTTTCCTTGCTTGAGGGGACAGGTAGACATTTAATGAACCTTGGCTCCGCAGTACATGTATAAGTCCTACCTACATCAGTGGTGACCACCTCCTCAGATAATCTGACAATGTCCATTTGCATGGGCTGTAGGTGCAGGAGGCATAAGCATGGGTCTCTGAAATGCAGGTGCCTCCTCTTGTGTGTGATCTCCTTGAGACGTTCCCTAAAGGACAGGTCTGTGCGGGTGACCAATGAAATCAAGTTGTCCAATGTGGATAATGTGGATGGTATATCATGACCTGCCAACACATCTTTAATGCGGCCTGAAAGACCTTCCCAGAAAGCTGCCATCAAGGCATCATTGTTCCAACAGCTCAGAGAAGAGGCAGCTGACAAAGTAAGGCCTGTGTCAGGAATCATCCTGCTATGTCTGTTTAGTTCAGATTGTCTTGCCCTAAAGTTCTCCCTCAGTTAAGATGGGATAAAAGACCAGGAATAGGACCATTTACCAATTTACGCCAGCCCTCCAACAAATATCCACCAATGAGTGACAACACTCGTATCGACACATTTCTGAAGGTAGTAACTGACCAGTTATCAAAATGGCTTCTCACAGTTGTGGCAAGAATAACCTGACATCTGAGGAAATCAAAGGTCTGATGACTCTATTGTCATCAAGCCTTTGGACAAGGGAGGCAACATTGTTTTAATGGATGTTGACAAATGCAAAGAGATATAGGATATTAAACTATGAAGAATGTTATAATATACTGGATAATAATCCTACTACTGCATACAGAAGGGGATTAAAAATCATTACTGGATGTAGCCCAACAACAGGGGCTCCTAACTAGTGCTGAATGTAACTTTCTTCTACCCCTACACCCTCAAATGGCTTCCTTTTATGGTTTACCAAAAGTTCACAAAGGCCTTTCTCCTCTCAAGGGGAGGCCAATTGTGTCTGGTACAGGCAGCCTTACACATCATTTGGGGGTATACGTTGACACTATCCTAAGACTTTGTGTTTGCATTACTGTCGTACACAAGGTACTTGATGGACATCCTCAAAAAACTGGAGGACATTCAAATTGACTCTGACACTTCTTGCAAGCCTCGGTGTAGAGGCATTGTATAGTAGTGTCCCTCAGGATCAGGGCTGTGAAAAAGTGGCACACTTCTTACAAGAAAGGGGAGAACATCTTTACCCACATAACCAATTTGTACTGTCCCTTTTGAATTTCATCTTGACTAAAAACATCTTCCTCTTTGACAGAAAGATCTACCACCAGATCAGGGGAGTGACAATGGGAAGCCCTTGTGCCCCGGTTTTGCTCATCTCTACCTGGGCTGGTGGGAACGCAACATAGTAGTTGGGGAAACAATCTCAGATTGGTCCCAACACATTTTACTATGGCTCCGCTTCATTGACGATGTGTTCATTCTGTGGAAGGGGAACGAACAACAATTTCACATGTTTGTTAATTCACTTAACGTCAATGAACTTGGCCTATTCTTTATGGCAGAGATCCACAAGGATGAGATTACCTTTTTGGATCTGAAGATTGCCAGGGGACAAGATGGGAATATTGTCAGCAATAGTTTTCGCAAACCCACTGCCACGAATACACTGTTGCATTGGGACAGCTGGCAGCCATATCCACTGAAAAGAGGTATACCTAGAGGTCAATACCTCAGGATACGACGTAATTGCAGCTCACTTGAGAAATATCATATGGCTGCGAAGGATCTTCAGGGCAGATTTACGAGACGGGGACATCCAGCAAAGGTTCTCGATGAAGCTTACCAACATTCCTCATGTAGGAACAGAGACACCCTGCTGAACCCCAGTCTTAAATACCCGTATTATTGCAACCTTTGACACCACGCATTCTGAGGTATGACAGGTCCTCAATACATACTGGGGTATCCTCAGGTCAGATCCGGACATTGGTCAATATGTGGGCTACAGTTTCTTCCAGACACCAAGAACAGTGACTTGGTTAAGGAATACTGTTTTGGGGACGTACAGATGTGGCACCTGTGTAGCATGTGGATTCATTTTACAAGGTAAACAGTTTACGTGCACACACGGGCAGCATTTTTGACATCCGATCATTGATTAACTGTAAGACCTCTGGACTCATGTACCTAATCACATGCTTATGTGGAATCCAATATGTGGGTAAAACCACCCGAGAATTCAGAAGACGTATTGGCGAGCATCTAGGGGACGTCAGAAATGACAACGCTACCCCTATCGCAAAACACATACGACAATTCCACAATGCAAATCCCAATGCCCAAGAGATTGCTGGACACAACATCTACCAGAACGGGCTCAGATCCCGGGGTCTAGATGTCCTGAGCTATAGAGACTTCCCCGAGAGATTGCTGGACACAACATCTACCAGAACTGGCTCAGATCCCGGGGTCTAGATGTCCTGAGCTATAGAGACATTCCCGAGAGATTGCTGGACACAACATCCACCAGAATGGGCGCAGATCCCGGGGTCTAGATGTCCTGAGCTATAGAGACATCCCCGAGAGATTGCTGGACACAACAACATCCACCAGAATGGGCGCAGATCCCGGGGTCTAGATGTCCTGAGCTATAGAGACATACCCGAGAGATTGCTGGACACAACATCTACCAGAACGGGCTCAGATCCCGGGGTCTAGATGGTCTAAGCTATAGAGACATACCTTGAGAGACTGCTTGACACAACATCTACCAGAATGGGTGCAGATTTCAGGATCTAGATGGTCTAAGCTATAGAGACATACCCCGAGAGACTGCTGGACACAACATCTACCAGAACGGGCACAGATCCCGGGGTCTACATGTCCTTAGCTATAGAGACATACCCCGAGAGACTGCTGGACACAACATCTACCAGAACGGGCGCAGATCCCGAGGTCTAGATGGCTTAAGCTATAGAGACATACCCAGAGAGACTGCTGGACGCAACATCTACCAGAACGGGCACAGATCCCGGGGTCTACATGTCCTGAGCTATAGAGACATCCCCGAGAGACTGCTGGACACAACATCCACCAGAACTGGCACAGATCCTGGGTCTAGATGTCCTGAGCTATAGAGACATACCCCGAGAAACTGCTAGACACAACATCTACCAGAACGGGCACAGATTCCGGGGTCTAGATGTCCTGAGCTATAGAGACATACCCTGAGAGACTGCTGGACACAACATCTACCAGAACTGGCGCAGATCCTGGGTCTAGATGTCCTGAGCTATAGAGACATACCCTGAGAGACTGCTGGACACAACATCCACCAGAACGGGCACAGATCCCGGGGTCTAGATGTCCTGAGCTATAGAAACATACCCTGAGAGACTGCTGGACACAACATCCACCAGAACGGGCACAGATCCCGGGGTCTAGATGTCCTGAGCTATATAGACATACCCCGAGAGACTGCTGGACACAACATCTACCAGAACGGGCACAGATCCCGGGGTCTAGATGTCCTGAGCTATAGAGACATACCCTGAGAGACTGCTGGACACATCTACCAGAACGGGCACAGATCCCGGGGTCTAGATGTCCTGAGCTATAGAGACATACCATGAGAGACTGCTGGACACAACATCCACCAGAACGGGCACAGATCCCGGGGTCTAGATGTCCTGAGCTATAGAGACATACCCTGAGAGACTGCTGGACACAACATCTACCAGAACAGGCACAGATCCCGGGGTCTAGATGTCCTGAGCTATAGACATACCCCGAGAGACTGCTGGACACAACATCTACCAGAACGGGCACAGATCCCGGGGTCTAGATGTCCTGAGCTATAGAGACATACCCTGAGAGACTGCTGGACACAACATCCACCAGAACAGGCACAGATTCCGGGGTCTAGATGTCCTGAGCTATAGAGACATACCATGAGAGACTGCTGGACACAACATCCACCAGAACGGGCACAGATCCCGGGGTCTAGATGTCCTGAGCTATAGAGACATACCCAGAGAGACTGCTGGACACAACATCCACCAGAACAGGCACAGATTCCGGGGTCTAGATGTCCTGAGCTATAGAGACATACCATGAGAGACTGCTGGACACAACATCCACCAGAACGGGCACAGATCCCGGGGTCTAGATGGCATAAGTTATAGACACGGGCATCTGTGCCTGCAGCAAAAGGGGCTGCACAAAGTATGTGCTCTCAGGGGGTAAATGCATAGATTACATATATATTTAGCCCGATGTTGTTGACTTGCTCTGTAAACCATTTGTACAAACCTCCCAAATCCATGTAAATTGTAGGTAATTTAGGCCCCTTGCAATGCGTTCGCATCATGCACCCGCGCGAAATACTCACTCGTGTGAAAGGGGCCTTACTGCGCTGTAACTATGTGAGGGGCGTCTGGTCAGGCCCAGCAGGTGGAGGACTCCTCGGAGAAGCTGCAGCATACCTTCTACAGACGACAACCAGTCTATGAGAAGAATCACATATCTGATGAGGAAGAGATGGCCTCTGTTCTTCCCTCTGCCCAAAGCGGTCACATGGATCACACAATGCAGCCTTAGATGGCCAGTAATAACCGTATAATCTTACAGTAGAGAGATTCTTCTTTATACCCTATTACATAAGGGACCATACGATGTTAAAGGGGTCCTCTCACTTCAGCAAAAGGTATTTATCATGTAGATGCAGTTAATACCCGGCACTTCCTAATGTATTGTGATTCTCCATATTCCCTCCTTTGCTGGCTAGATTCATTTTTCCATCACATTATACACTGCTCGTTTCCATGGTTACAACCACCCTGTAATCCAGCAGTGGTGGCCATGCTTGCATACAATAGAAAAAAGTGCTGGACTATGTGCGCCCCCACGATCCCGGCCACCAGAAAGGCCGGCGCTTTTTCCTGTGTTGTACAAGCACGGCCACCGCTGCTGGATTGCAGGGTGGTCGTAACCATGGAAACGAGCAGTGTATAATGTGATGGAAAAATTAGGCTATCCAGCAAAGGAGGCAATATGGAGAATCGCAATACATTAGTAAGTGCCTGGTAATAACTTTGTCTACATGATAAATGCCACTTGCTGAAGTGAGAGGACCCCTTTAAGCCAGGGTCATGTATGTACAAGATAAGTTATATTATACAGAAGGTGACATCACCGCTCTCCAGATATCAGTTATATTATACAGGAGGTGACATCACCGCTCTTCAGATATCAGTGATATTATACAGGAGGTGACATCACCGCTCCCCGGATATCAGTTATATTATACAGGAGGTGACATCACTGCTCTCCAGATATCAGTTATATTATACAGGAGGTGACATCACCGCTCTCCAGATATCAGTTATATTATACAGGAGGTGACATCACCGCTCTGCAGATATCAGTTATATTACACAGGTGGTGACGTCACAGCTCTCCAGATATCAGTTATATTACACAGGTGGTGACGTCACCGCTCTCCAGATATCAGTTATATTACACAGGAGGTGACGTCACCGCTCTCCAGATATCAGTTATATTATACAGGTGGTGACATCAACGCTCTGCAGATATCAGTTATATTACACAGGTGGTGACGTCACAGCTCTCCAGATATCAGTTATATTATACAGGAGGTGACATCACCGCTCTCCAGATATCAGTTATATTATACAGGTGGTGACATCACCGCTCTGCAGATATCAGTTATATTATACAGGAGGTGACATCACCGCTCTGCAGATATCAGTTATATTACACAGGAGGTGACATCACCGCTCTCCAGATATCAGTTATATTACACAGGAGGTGACGTCACCGCTCTCCAGATATCAGTTATACACAGGTGGTGACGTCACAGCTCTCCAGATATCAGTTATATTACACAGGAGGTGACATCACCGCTCTCCAGATATCAGTTATATTACACAGGAGGTGACGTCACCGCTCTCCGGATATCAGTGATATTATACAGGAGGTGACATCACCGCTCTCCAGATATCAGTTATATTATACAGGAGGTGACATCACCGCTCTCCAGATATCAGTTATATTATACAGGAGGTGACATCACCGCTCTCCAGATATCAGTTATATTATACAGGAGATGACATCACTGCTCTCCAGATATCAGTTATATTATACAGGAGATGACATCACCGCTCTCCAGATATCAGTTATATTATACAGGAGATGACATCACCGCTCTCCAGATATCAGTTATATTACACAGGAGGTGACATCACCGCTCTCCAGATATCAGTTATATTACACAGGAGGTGACATCACCGCTCTCCAGATATCAGTGATATTATACAGGAGGTGACATCACCGCTCTCCAGATATCCGTTATATTATACAGGAGGTGACATCACCGCTCTCCAGATATCAGTTATATTATACAGGAGGTGACATCACCGCTCTCCAGATATCAGTTATATTATACAGGAGGTGACATCACCGCTCTCCAGATATCAGTTATATTATACAGGAGGTGACATCACCGCTCTCCAGATATCAGTTATATTATACAGGAGGTGACATCACCGCTCTCCAGATATCAGTTATATTACACAGGAGGTGACATCACCGCTCTCCAGATATCAGTTATATTATACAGGAGGTGACATCACCGCTCTCCAGATATCAGTTATATTATACAGGAGGTGACGTCACCGCTCTCCAGATATCAGTTATATTATACAGGAGGTGACATCACCGCTCTCCAGATATCAGTTATATTACACAGGAGGTGACATCACCGCTCTCCAGATATCAGTTATATTATACAGGAGGTGACATCACCGCTCTCCAGATATCAGTTATATTATACAGGAGGTGACGTCACCGCTCTCCAGATATACAGCACCACTTTGTAGTGATATTACAGGACCCTTCTGTCCCTCCCACCATCCTGCCTTGTGTTACCTGTGGCTCCAGTAGAAGCATCAGTCCCTGCTCTGTGGATAGGACTCTTCTTCTGTCTCAGCAGAGAGAGCTGTGACTGGGGAAAGGCTAGCCGTCACCACCCCCTGAACATGAGACATAACCTACAGGCAGAGGCTACACCCTCCTCACACCTGCAGCTGTGACTCTGCCCTTCCACAAGGAGCTTCGGACTTCAGTGTGAAGTAAGTGCTATGTCATAGTGACCAGGAGGACTGAGGGTACAGCACTGACACCAACACAGCACCCAGACAGCTACACACAGCACCCAGACAGCTACACACAGCACCCAGACGGCTACACACAGCACTGACACCAACACAGCACCCAGACAGCTACACACAGCACCCAGACAGCTACACACAGCACTGACACCAACACAGCACCCAGACAGCTACACACAGCACCCAGACAGCTACACACAGCACTGACACCAACACAGCACCCAGACAGCTACACACAGCACCCAGACAGCTACACACAGCACTGACACCAACACAGCACCCAGACAGCTACACACAGCACCCAGACAGCTACACACAGCACTGACACCAACACAGCACCCAGACAGCTACACACAGCACCCAGACAGCTACACACAGCACTGACACCAACACAGCACCCAGACAGCTACACACAGCACCCAGACAGCTACACACAGCACTGACACCAACACAGCACCCAGACAGCTACACACAGCACCCAGACAGCTACACACAGCACTGACACCAACACAGCACCCAGACAGCTACACACAGCACCCAGACAGCTACACACAGCACTGACACCAACACAGCACCCAGACAGCTACACACAGCACCCAGACAGCTACACACAGCACTGACACCAACACAGCACCCAGACAGCTACACACAGCACCCAGACAGCTACACACAGCACTGACACCAACACAGCACCCAGACAGCTACACACAGCACCCAGACAGCTACACACAGCACTGACACCAACACAGCACCCAGACAGCTACACACAGCACTGACACCAACACAGCACCCAGACAGCTACACACAGCACCAAGCCGGCTACAGACAGCTACACTCAGCACCTAGACAGCACACACACAGCACCCAGACGGCTACACACAGCACCAGACAGCTACACACAGCACCAGACAGCTACACACAGCACCAGACAGCTACACACAGCACCCATACAGCTACACACAGCACCAGTCAGCTACACACAGCACCAGACAGCTACACACAGCACCCATACAGCTACACACAGCACCCAGACGGCTACACACAGCACCCAGACGGCTACACACAGCACCCAGACAGCTACACACATTGCAGCACCCAGACAGCTACACACAGCACCCAGACAGCTACACACAGCACCCAGACGGCTACACACAGCACCCAGACAGCAACACACTGCACCCAGACAGCTACACACATTACAGCACCCAGACAGCTACACACAACATTACAGCACCCAGACAGCTACACACATTACAGCACCCAGACAGCTACACACAGCACCCAGACAGCTAGACACAGCACCCAGACAGCTACACAAAGCACCCAGACAGCTACACACAGCACCCAGCCAGCTACACACAGCACCCAGCCGGCTACACACAGCACCCAGACAGCTACACACATTACAGCACCCAGATGGCTACACACAGCACCCAGCCGGCTACACACAGCACCCAGACAGCTACACACAGCACAGCACCCAGACAGCTACACACAGCACCAAGCCGGCTACACACAGCACCCAGACGGCTACACACAGCACCCAGACAGCTACACACAGCACCCAGACAGCTACACACAGCACCCAGACGGCTACACACAGCACCCAGACAGCTACACACATTGCAGCACCCAGACAGCTACACACAGCACCCAGACAGCTACACACAGCACCCAAACAGCTACACAAAGCACCCAGACAGCTACACACAGCACCCAGACAGCTACACACAGCACCCAAACAGCTACACACAGCACCCAGACAGCTACACACAACATTACAGCACCCAGACAGCTACACACAACATTACAGCACCCAGACAGCTTCACACAGCACCCAGACAGCTACACACATTACAGCACCCAGACAGCTACACACAACATTACAGCACCCAGACAGCTACACACAGCACCCAGACAGCTACACACAGCACCAAGCCGGCTACACACAGCACCCAGACGGCTACACACAGCACCCAGACAGCTACACACAGCACCCAGACAGCTACACACATTACAGCACCCAGACAGCAACACACAACATTACAGCACCCAGCCGGCTACACACAGCACCCAGCCGGCTACACACAGCACCCAGACGGCTACACACAGCACCCAGACGGCTACACACAGCACCCAGACAGCTACACATAGCACCCAGACAGCTACACACAGCACCTAGACAGCTACACACAGCACCCAGACGGCTACACACAGCACCCAGACGGCTACACACAGCACCTAGACGGCTACACACAGCACCCAGACGGCTACACACAGCACCCAGACGGCTACACACAGCACCCAGACGGCTACACACAGCACCCAGACAGCTACACACAGCACAGCACCCAGACAGCTACACACAGCACCCAGGCAGCTACACACAGCACCCAGACAGCTACACACAACATTACAGCACCCAGACAGCTACACACAGCATTACAGCACCCAGACAGCTACACACAGCACCCAGACAGCTACACACATTACAGCACCCAGACAGCTACACACAACACAGCACCCAGCCGGCTACACACAGCACCCAGACAGCTACACAAAGCACCCAGACAGCTACACACAGCACCCAGACAGCTACACACAGCACCCAGACGGCTACACACAGCACCCAGACGGCTACACACAGCACCCAGACAGCTACACACATTACAGCACCCAGACAGCTACACACAGCACCCAGACAGCTACACACAGCACTGACACCAACACAGCACCCAGACAGCTACCCACAGCACCCAGACAGCTACACACAGCACTGACACCAACACAGCACCCAGACAGCTACACACAGCACACAGACAGCTACACACAGCACTGACACCAACACAGCACCCAGACAGCTACACACAGCACCCAGACAGCTACACACAGCACTGACACCAACACAGCACCCAGACAGCTACACACAGCACCCAGACAGCTACACACAGCACTGACACCAACACAGCACCCAGACAGCTACACACAGCACCCAGACAGCTACACACAGCACTGACACCAACACAGCACCCAGACAGCTACACACAGCACCCAGACAGCTACACACAGCACTGACACCAACACAGCACCCAGACGGCTACACACAGCACCAAGCCGGCTACAGACAGCTACACACAGCACCCAGACGGCTACACACAGCACCAGACAGCTACACACAGCACCAGACAGCTACACACAGCACCCATACAGCTACACACAGCACCCAGACGGCTACACACATTGCAGCACCCAGACAGCTACACACAGCACCCAGACAGCTACACACAGCACCCAGACAGCTACACACAGCACTGACACCAACACAGCACCCAGACAGCTACACACAGCACCCAGACAGCTACACACAGCACTGACACCAACACAGCACCCAGACAGCTACACACAGCACCCAGACAGCTACACACAGCACTGACACCAACACAGCACCCAGACAGCTACACACAGCACCCAGACAGCTACACACAGCACTGACACCAACACAGCACCCAGACGGCTACACACAGCACCCAGACAGCTACACACAGCACTGACACCAACACAGCACCCAGACAGCTACACACAGCACTGACACCAACACAGCACCCAGACAGCTACACACAGCACCAAGCCGGCTACAGACAGCTACACTCAGCACCTAGACAGCACACACACAGCACCCAGACGGCTACACACAGCACCAGACAGCTACACACAGCACCAGACAGCTACACACAGCACCAGACAGCTACACACAGCACCCATACAGCTACACACAGCACCCATACAGCTACACACAGCACCCAGACGGCTACACACAGCACCCAGACAGCTACACACATTGCAGCACCCAGACAGCTACACACAGCACCCAGACAGCTACACACAGCACCCAAACAGCTACACACAGCACCCAGACAGCTACACACAGCATTACAGCACCCAGACAGCTACACACAGCACCCAGACAGCTACACACAGCACCCAGACAGCTACACACATTACAGCACCCAGACAGCTACACACAACATTACAGCACCCAGACAGCTACACACATTACAGCACCCAGACAGCTACACACAGCACCCAGACAGCTAGACACAGCACCCAGACAGCTACACAAAGCACCCAGACAGCTACACACAGCACCCAGCCAGCTACACACAGCACCCAGCCGGCTACACACAGCACCCAGACAGCTACACACATTACAGCACCCAGATGGCTACACACAGCACCCAGCCGGCTACACACAGCACAGCACTCAGACAGCTACACACAGCACCTAGACAGCTACACACAGCACCCAGACGGCTACACACAGCACCCAGACAGCTACACACAGCACCCAGACAGCTACACACAGCACCCAGACGGCTACACACAGCACCCAGACAGCTACACACATTGCAGCACCCAGACAGCTACACACAGCACCCAGACAGCTACACACAGCACCCAAACAGCTACACAAAGCACCCAGACAGCTACACACAGCACCCAGACAGCTACACACAGCACCCAAACAGCTACACACAGCACCCAGACAGCTACACACAACATTACAGCACCCAGACAGCTACACACATTACAGCACCCAGACAGCTACACACAACATTACAGCACCCAGACAGCTTCACACAGCACCCAGACAGCTACACACATTACAGCACCCAGACAGCTACACACAACATTACAGCACCCAGACAGCTACACACAGCACCCAGACAGCTACACACAGCACCCAGCCGGCTACACACAGCACCCAGACGGCTACACACAGCACCCAGACAGCTACACACAGCACCCAGACAGCTACACACATTACAGCACCCAGACAGCAACACACAACATTACAGCACCCAGACAGCTACACACAGCACCCAGCCGGCTACACACAGCACCCAGACGGCTACACACAGCACCCAGACGGCTACACACAGCACCCAGACGGCTACACACAGCACCCAGACAGCTACACACAGCACCCAGACAGCTACACACAGCACCTAGACAGCTACACACAGCACCCAGACGGCTACACACAGCACCCAGACGGCTACACACAGCACCTAGCCGGCTACACACAGCACCCAGACGGCTACACACAGCACCCAGACGGCTACACACAGCACCCAGAGCACCGGCTACACACAGCACCCAGACAGCTACAACACAGCACAGCACCCAGACAGCTACACACAGCACCCAGACAGCTACACACAGCACCCAGACAGCTACACACAACATTACAGCACCCAGACAGCTACACACAGCATTACAGCACCCAGACAGCTACACACAGCACCCAGACAGCTACACACATTACAGCACCCAGACAGCTACACACAACACAGCACCCAGCCGGCTACACACAGCACCCAGACAGCTACACAAAGCACCCAGACAGCTACACACAGCACCCAGACGGCTACACACAGCACCCAGACGGCTACACACAGCACCCAGACGGCTACACACAGCACCCAGACAGCTACACACATTACAGCACCCAGACAGCTACACACAGCACCCAGACAGCTACACACAGCACTGACACCAAACAGCACCCAGACAGCTACCACAGCACCCAGACAGCTACACACAGCACTGACACCAACACAGCACCCAGACAGCTACACACAGCACACAGACAGCTACACACAGCACTGACACCAACACAGCACCCAGACAGCTACACACAGCACCCAGACAGCTACACACAGCACTGACACCAACACAGCACCCAGACAGCTACACACAGCACCCAGACAGCTACACACAGCACTGACACCAACACAGCACCCAGACAGCTACACACAGCACTGACACCAACACAGCACCCAGACAGCTACACACAGCACCCAGACGGCTACACACAGCACTGACACCAACACAGCACCCAGACAGCTACACACAGCACCCAGACAGCTACACACAGCACTGACACCAACACAGCACCCAGACGGCTACACACAGCACCAAGCCGGCTACAGACAGCTACACACAGCACCCAGACGGCTACACACAGCACCAGACAGCTACACACAGCACCAGACAGCTACACACAGCACCAGACAGCTACACACAGCACCCATACAGCTACACACAGCACCCAGACGGCTACACACATTGCAGCACCCAGACAGCTACACACAGCACCCAGACAGCTACACACAGCACCCAAACAGCTACACACAGCATTACAGCACCCAGACAGCTACACACAGCACCCAGACAGCTACACACAGCACCCAGACAGCTACACACAGCACCCAGACAGCTACACACAGCACCCAGACAGCTACACACATTACAGCACCCAGACAGCTACACACAACATTACAGCACCCAGACAGCTACACGCATTACAGCACCCAGACAGCTAGACACAGCACCCAGACAGCTAGACACAGCACCCAGACAGCTACACAAAGCACCCAGACAGCTACACACAGCACCCAGCCAGCTACACACAGCACCCAGCCGGCTACACACAGCACCCAGACAGCTACACACATTACAGCACCCAGATGGCTACACACAGCACCCAGCCGGCTACACACAGCACCCAGACAGCTACACACAGCACCCAGACAGCTACACACAGCACCAAGCCGGCTACAGACAGCTACACACAGCACCCAGCCGGCTACACACAGCACCCAGACGGCTACACACAGCACCCAGACGGCTACACACAGCACCCAGACAGCTACACACAGCACCTAGACAGCTACACACAGCACCCAGACGGCTACACACAGCACCCAGACGGCTACACACAGCACCTAGACAGCTACACACAGCACCCAGACGGCTACACACAGCACCCAGACGGCTACACACAGCACCCAGACGGCTACACACAGCACCCAGACAGCTACACACAGCACAGCACCCAGACAGCTACACACAGCACCCAGACAGCTACACACAGCACCCAGACAGCTACACACAGCACCCAGACAGCTACACACAACATTACAGCACCCAGACAGCTACACACAGCATTACAGCACCAGACAGCTACACACAGCACCCAGACAGCTACACACATTACAGCACCCAGACAGCTACACACAACACAGCACCCAGCCGGCTACACACAGCACCCAGACAGCTACACAAAGCACCCAGACAGCTACACACAGCACCCAGACAGCTACACACAGCACCCAGACAGCTACACACAGCACCCAGACGGCTACACACAGCACCCAGACGGCTACACACAGCACCCAGACGGCTACACACAGCACCCAGACAGCTACACACATTACAGCACCCAGATGGCTACACACAGCACCCAGCCGGCTACACACAGCACCCAGACGGCTACACACAGCACCCAGACGGCTACACACAGCAACCAGACAGCTACACACAGGACCCAGACGGCTACACACAGCACCCAGACGGCTACACACAGCAACCAGACAGCTACACACAGCACCCAGACAGCTACACACAGCACAGCACCCAGACAGCTACACACAGCACCCAGACAGCTACACACAGCACCAAGCCGGCTACAGACAGCTACACACAGCACCTAGACAGCTACACACAGCACCCAGACGGCTACACACAGCACCAGACAGCTACACACAGCACCCTAGACAGCTACACACAGCACCCAGACGGCTACACACAGCACCCAGACAGCTACACACAGCACCCAGACGGCTACACACAGCACCCAGACAGCTACACACATTGCAGCACCCAGACAGCTACACACAGCACCCAAACAGCTACACACAGCACCCAGACAGCTACACACAACATTACAGCACCCAGACAGCTACACACAGCATTACAGCACCCAGACAGCTACACACAGCACCCAGACAGCTACACACAGCAACCAGACAGCTACACACATTACAGCACCCAGACAGCTACACACAACATTACAGCACCCAGACAGCTACACACATTACAGCACCCAGACAGCTACACACAGCACCCAGACAGCTACACACAGCACCCAGACAGCTACACACAGCACCCAGACAGCTACACACAGCACCCAGACAGCTACACACAGCACCCAAACAGCTACACACAGCACCCAGACAGCTACACACAGCACCCAGACAGCTACACACAACATTACAGCACCCAGACAGCTACACATAGCACCCAGACAGCTACACACATTACAGCACCCAGACAGCTACACACAACATTACAGCACCCAGACAGCTACACACAGCACCCAGACAGCTACACACAGCACCCAGCCGGCTACACACAGCACCCAGACGGCTACAGACAGCTACACACAGCACCTAGACAGCTACACACAGCACCAAGCCGGCTACAGACAGCTACACACAGCACCTAGACAGCTACACACAGCACCCAGACGGCTACACACAGCACCAGACAGCTACACACAGCACCAGACAGCTACACACAGCACCCATACAGCTACACACAGCACCCAGACGGCTACAACACAGCACCCAGACGGCTACACACAGCACCCAGACAGCTACACACATTGCAGCACCCAGACAGCTACACACAGCACCCAGACAGCTACACACAGCACCCAAACAGCTACACACAGCATTAACAGCACCCAGACAGCTACACACAGCACCCAGACAGCTACACACAGCACCCAGACAGCTACACACAGCACCCAGACAGCTACACACAGCACCCAGACAGCTACACACATTACAGCACCCAGACAGCTACACACAACATTACAGCACCCAGACAGCTACACACAACATTACAGCACCCAGACAGCTACACACATTACAGCACCCAGACAGCTACACACAGCACCCAGACAGCTAGACACAGCACCCAGACAGCTACACAAAGCACCCAGACAGCTACACACAGCACCCAGACAGCTACACACAGCACCCAGCCAGCTACACACAGCACCCAGCCGGCTACACACAGCACCCAGACAGCTACACACATTACAGCACCCAGATGGCTACACACAGCACCCAGCCGGCTACACACAGCACCCAGACAGCTACACACAGCACAGCACCCAGACAGCTACACACAGCACCAAGCCGGCTACAGACAGCTACACACAGCACCTAGACAGCTACACACAGCACCCAGACGGCTACACACAGCACCAGACAGCTACACACAGCACCCAGACAGCTACACACAGCACCCAGACAGCTACACACAGCACCCAGACAGCTACACACATTGCAGCACCCAGACAGCTACACACAGCACCCAAACAGCTACACAAAGCACCCAGACAGCTACACACAGCACCCAGACAGCTACACACAGCACCCAAACAGCTACACACAGCACCCAGACAGCTACACACAACATTACAGCACCCAGACAGCTACACATAGCACCCAGACAGCTACACACATTACAGCACCCAGACAGCTACACACAACATTACAGCACCCAGACAGCTTCACACAGCACCCAGACAGCTACACACATTACAGCACCCAGACAGCTACACACAACATTACAGCACCCAGACAGCTACACACAGCACACAGACAGCTACACACAGCACCCAGCCGGCTACACCACAGCACCCCAGCCGGCTACACACAGCACCCAGACAGCTACACACAGCACCCAGACAGCTACACACATTACAGCACCCAGCAGCAACACACAACATTACAGCACCCAGACAGCTACACACAGCACCCAGCCGGCTACACACAGCACCCAGACGGCTACACCACAGCACCCAGACGGCTACACACAGCACCAGACGGCTAGACGGCTCACACAAGCACCCAGACGGCTACACACAGCACCCAGACAGCTACACACAGCACCTAGACAGCTACACACAGCACCCAGACGGCTACACACAGCACCCAGACGGCTACACACAGCACCTAGACAGCTACACACAGCACCCAGACGGCTACACACAGCACCCAGACGGCTAACCACACAGCACCCAACGGCTACACACAGCACCCAGACAGCTACACAGCACAGCACCCAGACAGCTACACACAGCACCCAGACAGCTACACACAGCACCAGACAGCTACACACATTACAGCACCCAGACAGCTACACACAACATACAGCACCCAGACAGCTACACACAGCATTACAGCACCCAGACAGCTACACACAGCCCCCAGACAGCTAACACATTACAAGCACCCAGACAGCTACACACAACACAGCACCCACCGGCTACACACAGCACCCCCAGCAGCCACAAAGCACCCAGACAGCTACACACAGCACCCAGACAGCTACACACAGCACCCAGACAGCTACACACAGCACCCAGACGGCTACACACAGCACCCCAGACGGCTACACACAGCACCCAGACGGCTACACACAGCACCCCAGACGGCTAACACAGCAACCCAGACAGCTACAACATTACAGCACCCAATGGCTACACACAGCACCCAGCCGTACACACTGCACCCAGACGGCCACACACAGCACCCGACGGCTACACACAGCAACCAGACAGTACACACAGCACCCAGACAGCTACACACAGCACCCAGACGGCTACACACAGCAACCAGACAGCTACAACACACCCAGACAGCTACACACAGCACAGCACCCAGACAGCTCACAACAGCACCCCACAGCTACACACAGCACCAGCCGGCTACAGACAGCTACACACAGCACCTAGACAGCTACACACAGCACCCAGACGGCTACACACAGCACCAACAGCTACACACAGCACCCAGACGGCTACACACAGCACCAGACAGCTACACACAGCACCTAGACAGCTACACACAGCACCCAGACGGCTACACACAGCCACCAGCAGCTACACACCCAGCACCTAGACAGCTACACAGCACCACGGCTACACACAGCACCAGACAGCTACACACAGCACCCAGACGGCTACACACAGCACCCACAGCTACCACATTGCAGCACCCAGACAGCTACACACAGCACCCAGACAGCTACACACAGCACCAAACAGCTACACACAGCACCCAGACAGCTACACACAACATTACAGCACCCAGACAGCTACACACAGCATTACAGCACCCAGACAGCTACACCAGCACCATACAGCTACACACAGCAACCAGACAGCTACACACATTACAGCACCCAGACAGCTACACACAACATTACAGCACCCAGACAGCTACACACATTACAGCACCCAGACAGCTACACACAGCACCCAGACAGCTACACACAGCACCCAGACAGCTACACAGCACCCAGACAGCTACCACAGCACCCAGACAGCTACACACAACATTCGCAGCCAGACAGCTACACATAGCACCCAGACCTACCACACGTATTACAGCACCCAGACAGCTACACACAACATTACAGCACCCAGACAGCTTCACACAGCACCCAGACAGCTACACACATTACAGCACCCAGACAGCTACACACAACATTACAGCACCCAGACAGCTACACACAGCACCCAGACTACACACAGCACCCAGACGGCTACACACAGCACCCAGACAGCTACACACCAGCACCCACAGCTACACACATTACAGCACCAGACAGCAACACACAACATACAGCACCCAGACAGCTACACACACAGCACCCAGACCGGCTACACACAGCACCAGACGGCTACACACAGCACCCAGACGGCTACACACAGCACCCAGACGGCTACACACAGCACCCGACGGCTACACAGCACCCAGACAGCTACACACAGCACCTAGCAGCTACACACAGCACCCAGACGGCTACACACAGCACCCAGACGGCTACACACAGCACCTAGACCTACCACAGCACCAGACGGCTACACACAGCACCCAGACAGCTACACACAGCACAGCACCCAGCTACACACAGCACCCAGAAGTACACACAGCACCAAGCCGGCTACAGACGCTACACACAGCACCTAGACAGCTACACAGCAACCCAACGGCTACACACAGCACCAGACCTACACACAGCACCCAGGGTACACACAGCACCTAGACGCTACACACAGCACCCAGACTGCTACACACGCACCAGACAGCTACACACAGCACCCAGACGGCTAACACAGCACCCAGACAGCTACACACATTGCAGCACCCAGACAGCTACACACAGCACCCAGACAGCTACACACAGCACCCAAACAGCTACACACAGCACCCAGACAGCTACACACCACCCAAACAGCTACACACAGCACCCAGACAGCTACACACAACATTACAGCACCCCAGCTACACACAGCATTACAGCACCAGACAGTACACACAGCACCCAGACAGCTACACACAGCACCCAGACAGCTACACACATTACAGCACCAGACGCTACACACAACATTACAGCACCCAGACGCTACACACAACATTACAGCACCCAGACAGCTACACACATACAGCACCCAGACAGCTACACACAGCACCCAACAGTAGACACAGCACCCAGACTACACAAAGCACCCAGGACAGCTACACACAGCACCCAGACAGCTACACACAGCACCCAGCCAGCTACACCCAGCACCCAGCCGGCTACACACAGCACCCATACAGCTACACACATTACAGCACCCAGATGGCTACACACAGCACCAGCCGGCTACACCAGCACCCAGACAGCTACACACAGCACAGCACCCAGACAGCTACACACAGCACCAAGCCGGCTACGACAGCTACACACAGCACCTAGACAGCTACACAACAGCACCCAGACGGCTACCACAGCACCAGACAGCTACACACAGCACCCAACAGTACACACAGCACCAGACGGCTA